>NC_133492.1:10070245-10136551 GCF_025370935.1 Choristoneura fumiferana
GTCGACATTGCAGTACCTAATTTCTTCCTAATTTACCTCAAAATATCACTTGTGTTTATTCATAAGAATACATTAGGTTGATGGGCACACCTGTACCTAACTCGGTAACCCGCGGAAATTTCGACAATTGTCTTCTTCTTGCTCCTCTATGATACGGTCTGCTGAATTTCAAGTATCTTACTTCATTGATTTAGATAATTTATTGAATCAGGCGTTACATTTGTGCAAAGTCCATGTGTGAGGTCCATATCAATGAACTAAAAGAATTTCCTTGCGATAGCTAAGCTTATGCAAAACATGCGTGTTCATGCAGTTCCTCCACCTCCACACTGTAAGAACACACACAAATCACACGTCTATTATAGATGGGTGGTGATGGGTTTTAGGTTGCAGTCATCATTTAGTCAGTCATTCAGTCACAGAAAATTTTCGAAATGTTTTGTAGTCAGCACGAGAGGCCGCACTCACTTTGTGTTTTGTAGGATACACTAAATTATAGTGGCGTGGAGCTGTCATCATCATCATCATGCCAACCTTATATACTTTCCACCACTGGGCACAGAACTGCTCACAGAATGCGAGGGCTTGGGCCCTGGTTCCCACGCTGGCACAGTGCGGATTGGGAAGTTCAAAAACATAATTGAATTGCCTCGCAGGTTTGTGCTGGTTTCCTGACGATGTTTTCCTTCACCATAAGACTTGTGGTAATTTTTTTTTTTATAAAAACAGGGGGCAAACGAGCAGACGGGTCACCTGATGGAGAGCGATCACCGTCGCCCATGGACACCCGCAACACGAGGGGAATCACTTTTTAAGGAATTGATAGGCTCGTTTTTTAAAGATCCCTAAGTTGTAACGCTCCGGGAATGTTGCCGCTGTAAGCTGATTCCAAATCTTCGTCGTGCGAGGAAAGAAGTTTCGCTTAGTGGTAAATTTCAAATCTAATTTCGCACATTAATTTCGAGAAAGTTAAAAGAACGAGTCGGGCGGGTTTGAACCCACGATGCTCTGCTCGAGAGGCCATAGGTCAAGCCACTAGGCCAGTACGGCTTCATGGAGCTGTAATAACATGATATCCACCAGATTTCCCAAATTTTATACTTAAGCGAACACTATCATGCAAGTGCAGGGTGGTGCATCTGAAGACATACCAAACTCAAGTTTCTCTCTCCGAATTACTTAACGAAAACGCTCACTTCACTTTACTATTTGGCTATGTATTGGCTTGTAAGCCTCCCTTTTACCGGTTTAGTATGATAACAACATGTAGGTCATTGTAGGTAGGCAGCGTGAATAATAAATACAGAAAATTATCTTCAATAAAATACTTTACGAAAATTAAAATGTCTCGACTTCCAGAATTATCTGGTTCCAGGAACAAATAGTAGTCTATTTGTTCTTGGAACCACTGTTCTCGGGACTTCCAGAATTATCTGGTTCCAAGAACAAATACCGGAAGACGAAGCGTTGGCAGGCCTCCCACCAGGTGGACTGACGACATCGTGAGAGTGGCGGGAAACCGGTGGATGCAAGTGGCGAGTTGTCGTTCATTGTGGCGTTCGAAGGGGGAGGCCTTTGTCCAGCAGTGGACGTCTTCCGGCTGATGATGATGATGATGATGAAGAACAAATAGTAGTCTATTTGTTCTTGGAATTTATTCGTAGGTAAACATTATTCGTAAGTAGTTCGTAAAGTACTTTTTTAGGGTTCCGGAGCCCAAATGGCAAAAACGGAACCCTTATAGTTTCGCCATGTCTGTCTGTCTCTGTCTGTCTGTCTGTCCGTCCGTCCGTCCGACCGCGGCTTTGCTCAGGGACTATCAATGCTAGAAAGTTGTAATTTTGCACGGATATATATGTAAACAATGCCGACAAAACTGTATAATAAAAAATTCAAAAAAAAAATTTTTAGGGTACCTCCCATAGACGTAAAGTGGGGGTGATGTTTTTTTTCTTATCCAACCCTATAGTGTGGGGTATCGTTGGATAGGTCTTTTAAAACCATTAGGGGTTTTTAGGACGATTTTTCGATTCAACTTTAAAGTGCAAATTTTCATTAAAATCGAGCGTCCCCCTCCCCCCTCTAAAATCTAAACCGGTGGGTGGAAAAATTTGAAAAAAAATCAGGATGGTAGTAAGTATATCAAACTTTCAAGTAAAACTGTAACGGCTAAGTTTTCTTGAGAATTATTAGTAGTTTATGAGTAAATAGCAGCCTAAGGTATAAAATATACCTAAACTTGGAAGATTCCGTATAAAATACGAATTCCTTAGAAAAATATTACTTAATTTTTTCGTAATGGCTACGGAACCCTATTTTGGGCGTGTCCAACACGCTCTTGGCCGGTTTTTCTAAAGCTTAACTAAGGTTAATAAGTACCTATGTATGTACTAACATAGGTACTTAATGATAGTAAAGCTTTAGAAAAAGTTCCATCATGCTTAGAACTCGGGTTTCAGTTTCCTAGAATAATAAAAAACTTCTCAAGTAGGTATAATATTTCATATGCCAAAAAAGGTTTTAGTAGATAGCTCTGAGAGCCGTGGTGGCCACTAGACCACTGGGTTGGAGCTATCGCTTCTCAAGCAGAGGATCGTGGGTTCAAACCCCGGCTCGCACCTCTGAGTTTTTCGAAATTCATGTGCGAAATCACATTTGAAATTTACCGTGAAGGAAAACATCGTGAGGAAACCTGCACAAACCAGCGAAGCAATTCAATGGTGTGTTAAGTTCCCAATCCGCACTGGGCCCGCGTGGCAACTACGGCCCAAGCCCTCTCATTGTGAGAGGTGGCCTTTGCCCAGCAGTGGGACATATATAGGCTGGGATGATGATGATGAAATAACTGTGACACGGGTATATCAAATGTTCATAAAATCGCAATAATGCTGCGGCAAGAGTACTTGATCCTTATCTTTTAATAATGTACAGACTGTTTCTAAGCAAGTTTATCATCCCCGCTACGATCGAATTATCAAGTGGATATATACTCGGTTTCCTTGCAATAAGTGCTCTCCAATTCTGTATAGACATGATATTTATTTGCTTTCAGTAAAGACACTTCTGGACGCTGCGCCATACTTTCTTCCCTCCCTTCCTTTCCCGGGTGATGGCTGGGAAGAGCTTGAGCTTGCGACATTGCAGAGAGACGTTTGGCACGATTCTATTTATAAAGCTTTATCTCAATTTCAATGAAAGTATTGTTTCCATTAGCAATACGCTTGCTCAACGAAATCTAAGATTTAAAAAAAAACCTTTGAATAAAAATTCTAGACTTAAAACGCCATCAAAGAACCATCTGAAAGCTTCGTCTGCCTATTCTTACTCATTGGGTCAGTTGTATATTGTGCGCCCTAAACTTGTACATATAAGACGAAGTTCAGTTTCAAAAGCAAAGTCAAAATATCTTTATTCATTTTAGGCTATAACAAGTACCTATGTATGTCAAAAAAAACTACCACCGGTTCGTATAAATAAACCTCTGTTGAGAAGAACCCGGCATGAAACGCCACGAGGTTAAAAATAATCAAATCAACAACTTAACTCGCCAGCTATAGCTGTATGGGTGCCTCGCCTGGTGGCCTAGGGCACAACTAAGCACATGTAGGAATCTACTGGCTAAAATCCAGAGAACGGCCTGCATGGCTATCACAGGGGCGTTCAAAACAACGCCGACAGCAGCAATGGAAGTCTTACTGGACCTGCCACCACTGCATATTGCTATAGAATCCGAAGCGCGTAAGTCGTTGCACAGAATGAAAATGTACGGCCTGTGGAACGATTCCGCTCCAAGGACGAAGCACACTAAAATGGAACAAAACAAATACCTTGATAGTACCTCTATAATGGCGATGGGTTGCGACAAAATGCAACCAAAGTACATATTCCGAAGGAACTTCAAGGTTCATGTTCCCACAAGGGCTGAATGGGCAGAAGGACTGCCACTGCCGGAAGGCAGTGAAAATTCATGGTACACGGATGGATCTAAAATGAAATCCGGTACAGGAGCCGGCATTCATGCCAAGGACTTTAACAGTAGCGTAAGCATGGGAAATTATGCAAATGTCTTTCAAGCAGAGACGTATGCAATTATCTCCTATGCACAGGAGAATATAGATAGGAAGGTAAGGAAAAAAACCATCTATATACTCAGTGACAGTCAAGCAGTTCTAAAGGCACTCACATCGCCAAAGGTTGGCTCAAGACTGATCTATAATGGAGTACAAGCATTATACAAGCTTGGCAGACGCAATAAAGTGAGACTGGTTTGGACCCAGGACACAAAGGCTTCATCGGAAATGAAAAAGCAGATGAGCTAGCAAGGGAAGGGTCAATGAACAAAAACAATAGGGCCCGAACCGTATGTGGGACTTTCACAGGGAACCATAAAGAATGCCATAAACGACCACACCAGACTTAAAAACCAACAAGAGTGGAAAACACTGGAAGGTCTAAAGCATTCAAAACGATTCGTCGAAAATGTCAGCACAAGCTGGACTAAAAAACTCTGGACAATCAGTAGGAAACAACTCCGACATATCGTCGGGGCATTCACAGGTCACTTCAATACTAAACACATACTAGTAAAGATGTGACTACAGGACAATGAAGTTTGTAGAATATGTGGCGAGGAAGACGAAACAATGGAACTCATTATGTGTGAATGTGACGCCCTCGCCAGATCAAGAATGAGACTCTTTGGCGACGGATACCCCGCACCAGGAGACTTTAAGGCACTACCGCTACGTCAAATCAGCCAATTTATGGACGAGGTGATAAAGGCAATAGAGTAAGTGCGAAGGGGGGGTAATTACACAAAAGATCCCTACGGGTCGAAGTGTATCCGCAAGGACCCCCTAAATATAAGATAGTATAAGATAAGATAACTCGCCAGCTATCTTCCTTTTCACTTCCGAAATCAGCAAGGCGTGCCGTGACAAATATGTCAAGAAGGACATATTGGTGACATCATCTTACGTTCATTTCTTTCCCACATATTTAACAAAGATATAAGCTATTCGCTAATTAAAAAACAAACATAAGGTACATATTGTATAGAACCCGTCCATTCAGCGAACGTTTACGGGACCATTACTCGTACCTACGTAAATTAAACGAAATCGCCTTACATTCGAATACGAGCTCTCCGGTATACGTTGTTGACATTTGAAGGTAAGCATATAAAGAGTCGATATCGAAACCCACGAATAAATGGAACATAATGAAAATATATTACGGGGCCTGCCCTCGTAAACGACTGGCGCGCAGTCGAATGTTATTCAAATAAACATTACCATAAGCGACATCGGGGAGTTCAAGAAATCGTAAAATTTATAACTATGTTCATGCAAAATTATGCTCGCACGGTCGGCCGTGGGAAGGTTGCGTGGAATCGACTCGGGAAGCACTATAAAGTAATGAAAGCACGAAGGGTCCTTCAACGAATCATTCTGTCCTTTCTAATGGTACGTTTTCTTTGTTTCCCAACATGAGCTACGCTGTAATTGTTTGCTGAAACGCTTGGACTTTGTAGCGGGACTTGATAACGAGATGGAATGAGGATTAACCAACGTTCGGAATTTTAGAAACTATTTCACTGAATCTAACAATCGTATTGGATTTGAGCAGACAATATGAGATGAAGCTGTAGTGCGTGTGAACCTAAATGCGGTGTTTGCTCGCTAATATCGTTAATATTTACAAGCCCATTAAGAGGAACAGGTGAATATTGTAGCTTGTGCGCATGCCAAGTGCTCAACAAACTAATCCGAATGATTGATCAAAAGTGGAGACGCCGCGGTGATCCATCAACCACACGGCGCAGTGTACCTACCAACCGATTAATAAGGATACGTATCTATCTACATACCTAGTGCTCACTGAGCTTAACTTAATTAATTTATGTATATTGATACATATACTCACTGTAATTGGAATATACGTACGAATCTGTCGTTCGCCTCCGTTTTCGACGTCACTCATATCCATTGCAAAGTTATTAGTTCGCAACTTGATTAAACAATTCATTCGCTCGGGTCTGTGTTTTGACTTTGTGATTTGCATGTTTTGTTATTGAGAGAAGGGAAATTCGTGTATGTTGTTACTCGTAGTTGTAACGTTTATAGGGTATTGTGTAAAAAAACTACCGCATTTTGAAAATATCGACCACGTGATGTGGTTCGGGAAAATAAATTGTGAGTGTTGTTGTTTGTAACCCTAAACCAGTCCAAAACGTGACACAAATATATCAAAGCCATCAATTGGACCTCACAAATTACACAATACTAGCGCCATCTAGCTAGCGTGTCAGAGAAACCCTCATTGTATATATGAAAGATTAATATTAATGCAGCGTCAGATTAGTAATTAACGCGCACGTTTATTCCATCCCTATTGATCTCCAATAATGTATTAGAAGGGCCGGCAGGGCAGCGAGTGGAATCGCAATGAAGTGATCAGGGCCGGTGCTAGTGCAAGGTGACGGTCTGATGACGCCCATTACAAGAACACGCCGAATTCGCGCCTCACCCCTTTCCCGCACGTGATCAGAACGCCGAAGCGACTCGTGCTTCGCATAACCCACACCAAGACATTTACACTCCGGGAAAATTCTTGGAAATGTTTAAGGATCGCCCGAGTTTCTTAATATAAATTTTCTACTTGCTTATTCATCGGCTAACTTGGTGAATCCTAACTAGATAATTATAGCCGTACATCGTGAGCACTAAGTTTTCTTACTTGCTTTTTAACAGTCGGCCCGTTATTGTTTTAGCAATAATAGTAGATAAAACAACAAGTGCATAAAACACGTCATTTTACCCGAGACGTTTAGAGAATTTTGTTTCGTTATTATAAGATGTTTCATTCGAAAATACAAACTGAAAAATGGATGCACAGAAAAACCAGAAAAAGAGAGCAGCAGGGCTACTACGAAACTCGAAACTCGAAGTTCGTGTCGTGCGGTCCCTCTGACACTTATACTATTTAATACGAGAGCGAAAGGGATGGTACGATACGAACTTCGAGTTTCGAGTTTCGTAGTAGCCCTGCAGCGCTGGGAATCGAACCCAGCTGCGTCAATCCGTGCTGCGTGCTATAACCCCTACACCACCGCTGGGCAGGAGTCTAGACACAAATTTCTCCTATGCACACATATCTCAGGTTGCTTTTTTCTACTACGCTACTTAAGCAGCAGCACTAGCGACATTTATGTTTCTCTCTCATCGAGAGACGTCACATTCTTTCGGAACTAGCCGCTCACCCAGACAAGAGATGTCGCTACTAAGCAATCAAATTATGATTGGTTTTTTGGAGTCTTTTTATATTTTTTATTTCAACTCCAAATTTTTTACTCTCACGAGATACCCGTAAAAGTAACAAATTTGGAGTTCAAATAAAAAATACAAAAAGACCCAAAAAACCAATCATAATAAGATGTTTCTGCTAATTTATTAAACATACATTGTCATGTTGGTGACTTGGGGACGTTTGAGTTCATCGGTTATTTAATTATTACTTTGTTTGACTACTTACACAGTTAATATAGAGAAAAACTATCACACATAAAAAAGGAAAAGACTTCTTCTGCTTAGAATATTAACTCCAGGATCCAAGAACTCTGATTTAGTATAAAATGTTATTATAAATATTATTTACTAAAGTTAGAAACTCTTGCACGTCTAAACGAATGTGTAACCTACGATTCCCTCTACTCTACTCATGGCCACGGCCACTGCTTGTGGCTTGACATGTTCATATTCCCGAAGGAAATAGCCAGCCTTCTTTCGGCATGTCCTCATGGTAATAAGTAAATGGTAAAAATTAAACGCTCATAAGAATACGTCCTTGCCATGAGGCACATGTGCCTCATCAGACTGTGAACCTGTTAAAAAATCGAAGTAATTTTAGCAATAAATTATCGCGTTTAAGTTCCGCGTAAATCATTAACTACTAACTACATGATTATATTTGTTTGTTTGTTTGTTTATACTCTTTATTGTACAAAAAGGTAAAACAAAAAGGTTACATAAATAAAATTTGTGTTAAGTACAAAGGCGGACTTATCCCTGCAGGATAAGATTGGATGGGATTATGTGTATTTGAAGTCAAGATTACATGTTTTATATGTATGTATAAACTTAATTTGAACGCATTTATAAACGAATTACTCTAAGCTCATTTGACAGCAGCGACGACTGAATGAAATAACGTAATTAATGATATATTGTGTAGAACACGTATTCGAAAATGTTTGGAATTGAAATGGAATTAGAGTTGACAAATTTCACAGAGAGTCCATTTAGGATTAATCGATTTTGTAGTCATCTATTATTTCTTGTCTACACTTGTTACCTGTTACTGTAAATGTAAACAAATCTTACTAGTCAAGTAAAGTACAGCCAAAATCGAAATCTACTGTAATTTAATCGCCATATATCCTTCTAATAAAATTGATTTAGAGTCTAGCAACACAGAAAGCATCCCAAACCGTTTAAAAAAAACGAAAACGCACTTTTATTCCAATTCGACGCAATCTGTTTGTACTTCGCATTGTACCAGCTTCTTTAGCAATGCTCAAAGGTCCCAAGTCACTTCTTGCTCTATTAGTCGATACGCCGTTATGGGTCTCAGCACTTCTAGTTCCCTGGTAATCCCCTGCCCCGCGCTGCCTCAACTTTTCCAATTCCAACCTCCCATTTCTCAGGGTTGCCACACTAATCCCGGATTCAAACAACTTTTACAAAGCAAAATATTCAAAAATGTTTGTAAAAGTTTGAATGTCAAATACTACAAAGCAGATATCTTTTGTCCCAGCAACTTTAATTCCATTGTTGGAATTGTATTACCGAGTTGAACTAACAATTTCGTTGTGTAGATCGAAGAAGTAGCTTTTTAATATTTGGGATAACCTTAGACTTTCCTAAATAGAAGTTACCCTATTCATCAGGTAGGTACTTAATCTGTTTCTAGTTGAATACCTACTGCAAGCCCGGTAATTCGATTATTATTACAACACTACACTTGCCCGCTGCCTTTTCCCCACATAACAATAAAAAAAATAGTGCGTCTAAGTTTCCTATTCCGTCAGAATTTAATAAAATCCCCATGTGATATAAAAAAAAGGTGTCTATGGTCTATAAGATTCAAATTAGAGAAGATTTTCACCAGTCTGTAAAATAAATAAATGAATGAACGAAATCTCAATTTTAGTAGCCATGCTAAATATACCTACAGGTCGATTCACAAGAGCTAGCACGAATGGATTGAATAATTGAATGAAAGTATCTGTGTCTGTGAATACACCACACAAATCTGAAAATGTCATGCATCTGTCATTTGCCCACAAAATGTCTTTAAGTGGCGCTACTTTCATTCAATCCATTCGTGCCAGCTCTTGTGAAGCGACCTGTACACTATGAGTGGGTTGGCTAAAAAATCCTGGCGCTAGAGTACCAAGTGTCTGTAATAATAAAAAAAAAATATCCTAAAATTACTAATGTGACTTTATTTTCGTGATCTAAAAACATTATTGAGTGATCTTACCGTGTTTCTCGTTATAACGAGCCAAGCTTTATAAAACTTTATTTAAATTGACCCCCCGGCTGCTGCAGCACGCCGGACAATTTCAAGTCAATCCGACCTTTAGAAGTGAATGAAAATTAACTAGCAAGATTTGATCCCAAAAAAAACCACCAAGAACAAGAATAACAAACAGGGCAAGTTAAATAAAAAGCTTGTAAAAATGAAGCATGTTTATTTGAATGAGATTATAATCCTTCCTGTTTATGTAATGTACCCTCGTAAGTCCTGACTCTATCATCATACATAGTTCTACAGACCGGGCCGAGAGTTCTAAGTTATTACTTACCTACATTAATTTAAAGTTCATAATTATTTCATTGAAAAATTTGTACTGCACCAAGTAGGTACATTCGGCAGTTACTCTTACAATTGATTTGTAATTTGTGAAGTACACGAGGATTTACGAGTAGTAAACTCATTGTGTCAACTGATTTGTGGCATTCAGTAAATAATATTTTTTGTATTTTATTTCTAAACCAGAAAAAATATATTGTAACCACTCGTCAATCAATAATATGTCTATCTTACTTGAATGCACTGATTGCTTTATTTCACAGAAATCACATACTTATCGGATAATGCCGTTTTGTTTGCCGAACAGCGTCGCACCATTAGTACTGTGATTAATGCAATAATAATGTCCTTAACTGGATTGCGCATTTCCTCACAAAAACGTCCTAAGCATGAAATTTCAAAAAAGTTGTAGTACAGTGTTTCTATCATACAAATTAGACTCCATCGTGCAGTACTTTATAGGTTCTTGGAACATTTGCTAACGATATATTTCTTACGGGATATACATCGTGATCCCCAGAGCCGGACTGAGGGGAGGGCAAATGGGGCAACAGCCCGGGACCTCCACAAAAGAGATCTAAAAAAATTTTTTTTCTAATTCCGACGAATAAACGCAATCAATCAGGCAATCAGTAAAGTATCAAAATCTCAAATGGCCCTCATTTTATTTGTAACACTTCTAAATCCGGCACGGTGATCCCGATATTTCAACGCAGTTGGATGCAACATGATCACAGGTAGACTGAAAGACTCATTAAGCTCAGAGCTCTGTAAATATGGTCTACTTTGAGTTTTTCCAAGTAGTAACCGTACTTTTTCTTAATTTGACTGATACCTGTTTGTTACAAGAGTATTTTTTGTCCGTTTTCTTTCGATTGGCATCATAAAAATATGCGATGCTTTTTTAGGGTTCCGTACCTAAAGGGTGCCAACGGGACCCTATTACTGAGACTCCGCTGTCTGTCTGTCTGTCTGTCTGTCCGTCTGTCACAGGGCTCTATCTCTGAAACCGTAAAAGTTAGACACTAATAATGACTGTCTGATTGTGTGGTTTATTCGTTTTTGTGCAAAATTAATAAAGCAACTTATGAACCACAAACCTCAATGAAGCCAACTTTGATAAAGCGCTTGTCAAATCCACACCGTATTAATCACTATGTTTACCTATTGTTTTTTACATTAAAAAAATCATACTAAGTATTTAACACTATTTACAAGGTTTATAGTACAGTTTAAAATTTATTCACACTAGTCGAGCTTCTTATTATTTAATTACACAACATACGAAGTCCGCCGAATTTCCCGCGAATGAACAGAGTTTTGACAGATATTTTTTTTTAGCTGCACGCGGCAAGTTGCGGGCAATGGCTTCAGAAGCAAACAGCCAGAACCAAAGAGGATGAGAATACAAATTGTTTTTTATTGGAAATACTTGCACAAGTGCTTACATATCGACGATATTTTTAGAAGCTTTTGTTTAGCTTTCCCTGTTTGTTTATTTATTTATTTATTGTTTGTTTTGCTCAAATCTTGGAAGCTAAATTTGACCCACTTCCAGTGGTCCGATCGACTTGAAATTTTGCATACTTATGTAAATTTGGTGAAAATACAATAATCTAGTACTGACATCTTGGTGGTCCTGCCAGGATCGTCTTTGCAGGAGGTAACTCCTCAATAGTTAATAGTACCGACTTGAAATTTGGTACAGATACGTAGTTTAGACGACAGTGCAAGTACAGTCAACAAAAAGTACATTCGGCAAAAAAAGCTTGTATTAAAAATGAAATTTTTAAGAAAAACTTATTACAAGCATTATATTTATTTGCAGTGTAACTAATGTAACTATGTTTGCTCGGGTGGAATCTATCAACTCAAATTTGAAGTGGATATCTTCAACCGATTGAGCTGAAATTTTACACGCATGTATAAATCCGATGACAATGCAATATTATTATAACATAGAGTTGATCTGATGATAAAGCTAGCGGGTGACCATATGAACTCTGTGATAAACGACACGACCGCATCGAGTTTGGACTCGTTTGTCGTCTTGACGAGTATTTTGGTAATCAGGGGCATAAAGTCAGTCACCAAAAAAAACTTATATTAGAAGAATTTTAAGAAAAACTTTTACTGAACTGTTTACGGAACCCTTCACGTACGAGTTCGACTCGCACTTGACCAATTTTTCACATTTGCATCGGCTCGGATCATTTTTAGAAAATGTATGAATGTATCATTACTACTTTTAAAAATAAAATAAAGTCTTCTTCCATGCAGCAAAATATCCTATCTACCTAGAATATTAAAGGTACTTTCCTTTCATATCGCCTAGTCTTGGGACGCCCTGTATACTTTAGTACCTATAGTATAGTATCCAGGGCGTATGCTAAAGCATGAGGGTGCCTTCCACTCCACGCATCGAAGTGCAACAACCCAGAAGACGACTAAAAATCAACGAAGCGCTATGGTTTCTTTGTTTTGCAGAAAAAGCCTTTTCCTTTTTTTGCACATTTTTGAGTTGAGGATGCTTTTCTGATATTACGTTTTGAAACTTGAAACGTTCTTTCACCCTCACGATGCATTGGCAGGTTTCTGTATCTACCTAGGTACCTAATTTTAAAATACCGTTTAGATCCAAACTTTTTATTTTTACTTGGCTGCCCAAAGACAAAGAGTGTATATCTTGCAAAGTATATCAACTTTGTAAAAGCTGATCTTAATAATTCACTATTCTTGTAGCACTTAAAACAATTTTCACAGAATTACTGAATTTACTTTCAGTTCAGTTTCGTAGCTTTTTTCTACCATTAATTAAAAAGATGTGAAATAAATAAGGTTCGTCGCTGAGCATTGTCAGTTTTAAATGATAAAATAACTGTTATGTTTTCAGCCAGTAACTTCTAAATTAAAAAAAATAATTCCAATGAAATACTTGATTCTTGTTATCAATCCAGTTTAGATTAACATCAGTGACGCGAATACACATACACACGCGTCTGTCAATAATTAACATGACCGCAGCGTGCATCACGCCCAAATAATTACCTACAGTAATTAGGCCCGATTGCCGTACACCCGCCGATGCGGTGACAGTGTGTTTTGAAAATGTTTAGAAAATAAAATATATCGTTAATAATAGTTAAATTACAGTGCGACTGAAGACGAGTTTGCATGGGTTTTTCAGCAGAACGAGTTTCTAAACCTACCTAAAAAAGTCGACGAGCGGCGACCACGAACCGGAAGACGAAGCGTTGGCAGGCCTCCCACTGGGTGGACTGACGACATCGTGCGAGTTGCGGGCAACCGGTGGATGGTCCCGGGAGATGTTATTTATGAATACAACTAGCTTTTGCCCGCGGCTTCGCTCGTGTCGAATTCGGTTATCGCGCGGTGTTCCCTCGGGAACTGTGCATTTTTCCGGGATAAAAATTAGCCTATGTTACTCTCTGGCCCATAAACTATCTCTATGCCAAAATTCACGTCGATCCGTCGCTCCGTTTCGACGTGAAAGACGGACAAACATACAAACACACGAACATACAAACACACAAACACATACTTTCGCATTTATAATATTAGTATGGAATAAGTATGGATTATCGGCGCCTGTAAATGTTAATCATTTTAACAATCTGTATATTGTATGCATGTTTGTATTTATGTTCGATCCGCCGTAGCGCCGACGCTATTCGTCTAGTTTTGCTTATTTTAATTGTGCAAAATTAAAAGTATGGTCGTAAAGACAAATAAAGAAAACTGTCACAAAACTATCACTCCGATTTTTTTATATATTTACCTGTAAGTATTTAAAATGCACGTTAAATAAATAAGATTGCATTAATCCGATGTGAATATTTAATCACGCGTCGTAAGGCGAACGTAAATTTAAATCAGACAAAAAAGATACTGCCAAAATTTTTCTCTCTCTTCATACTGCCTGCGGAACCCTAAAAAGGTTAAGGTTGTGTTGATACACATCACCTATTACATCTTGTTATATTACGAATGAGTTACCTACAAAATAAGTGTGTGGGTAAATAAACGTCGATGACTTGTATTTTAGAAAGGGCCTCACAATTCACACGCTTTGCGAGAACCTTGAGCTCCCTTCGTCAAAGTTAATTGAGCCTTTATGCATACACTTACTCGACCTCCTGTTAAGTAGCGGGTTATGCTTTAATTGGCATAATTACGTGGAACCGCTTACCTACCCAAAATTTACTAAGCATTCTCGTACCTAAAGTAAAGGTAAAGGTAGAACCAATTTACGTTGCATAAAACCCGGATATCAAAGGTTAAAAAGCTCGATTACTGACTATACGAGTACAGCTGCTATTTCTGGATTTCAGGCATTTTAATATCTTGTACAAATGAAATCTTTTATTTGCTAATATCGAGGCGAACCTCGAGCACGCCTCGCTGCACCCACGATGGATTTTTCAAACGACTCGATTAAATTTTATATTTAAGTCAATCTTGAATTCCCGAACCGAACAATTTTTTATAGAAACTAGTACCTACATACCATTACGAACTGATAGTACGTACCATCAGTTCCTTATTTTGTAAACACCGTTTTTCTGTTTACCTAAATCGCCTACCAATGTACAAAGTGCGAAAGTAACTCTCTCTGTCTGTCCATTGAAAATTAAATTTGATATGGAGGTACCCTGAGACCCAGAAAAGAACATGGGATTTAGTTTTTAACCCAAAAAATTACGTACCTAGTTCCCGCGGTAACATGGCAGACGAAGTCATGGGCAACGAAAGTGCATTATAAATTCAGAATCGATTAAGTTAGGTTAGATAGAGCATATCCGACAGTTCGTAAATATGTTATTTTGTTTTCGGGAAATCAATCACAAACGTGTAGCAGAAATGTTATGAAAGCGTCAAAGAAAACCTCCCGCACGTTGACAATTAAAATGAAATTACTCCAAGTGGTATGAGTTATCCAACACGAACTCTTGCAACTTCGTTGCACGAACGCTACAAAGGGAACATTCTATCTTGTTCTTTTTACAATTTCGGCTCAACAGTGGCAGGCTAAAGTGCCCGCCACCGCAATTTCGGCTAGCTCATACTTGTACTCGTCTCTCTAGCTCCTCGAACGAGAACAAAGTGGACTGAGTGCTGAGTGAGTGGTCTTATACTATTTAGGCTAGTAGGTAGATCAATAGGAAGTTGATGCCTACATATGAACTTGCATAGTAAATCTAAGCAAACGTTTACACTTCCACGTAGAATTGAGTAAAGTTATATCGAGAAACTGCGCGTTGACTCTACGGACGTCCTTGTCCTCAAATCGATTCGACATTGTTATAGGTGCAGTTTAGGTGAAGTTCCCGTAAGTACAGACAAATTGAATAGTGAGCGCTCTTTGACCTCACACAATGCCCACCAGCCTGGTGACGACAAACTTCCGACAGAATTGTATTAAACTATTCTCCCATAATTCAAGTGAAACAAGAATACGAGGATTCAACCTCAATATGTGCTCAAGTGTGTCCGTATTCAGTGAAGCAAAGTTAAAGGAGTAAAGTTTCCGAATTCGCCCCCGAGGCCGATCCAACTTCGCTGTTGCAATAAATAAGGATTTTAGCGACAAATTACCGCCCGAACACGTCTCACCCTTCTTTAGGAAAGTTGGGAACTAGTGAAAAAAAAGAACACGTAACCGAAAGAAACGTTTGGCACGAATGCAAACAAAGGTTCCGAAGCAATTTCCCAAAGAGCCCGTAAAGCTATGGACTAGGCTTCCTGCGAGTGGATTTATCCGGAGCTTGTAAATACTCGTATCGTACCTATTTACTAGGGTTGCGGCGATAGGCTCGGAACTTATTAAACCAATGTTCACCTTTGTTACGCTAGCTGTTATAATTCAGTAGGTACTTACCTAATTTAATTACTGACATTATTCCGTATAGGTAGTGCCACGAGAATTGAAGTGCACGATTACAAACACACCTACAGATTGCCTAAAGGAGAATAAATGAAAATGAACGAGTGAATGTCAAAATCCCGCTGTCATATGACATGTTCTTTCTTGAGTGCGTGACCTCTAGTCTAGTGGCACTTACTATACACCGTATGTATACGCGTAGCCTTTGATTAAAAACCTTCTTTATTTCCCCCTTTTTAAAGTGGCACTCATGCGATCGCTAATAAATACCTTCTTCATAAATTTATCCTTCATTACTAATTTTATAATTGGATTGAATATAATTGTGATAGTTTGCCTATCCCATGAGAAATTCAGTCCCTTCTACGCGTTACGCAAAAGACACCTTCACTCCTATCTAGACTTACTAAATTTTTACTGTGCGTTGATAAATTAGTCAGAACGAAAGGTTTTATAAGTAAGTACATAAGTAAAGATAGATTTTTGTAGATAATTTTTAGAAATATGGATGAACCAGAACACCTGAAATAGGTATCAACCATATCAACAGCTTCCCATGCAACCACTGCAATTACGATCAGCGCGGCTACTGAACATTCTGGTAATCTAGGCATTATAAATGGCGGGGCGTCTCATATTTCCATCAACGCTCTCGAGGCAGCTTTGTCTCAGGGAGCATAATAAAGACATTTTCTAGGGTGATAGAGCGTTCGATATCTTATTACAGCGCGCTTGTAAACCGGCGAAACGCTCCCCGAATCACTGCCTTTATGGCCTGCGCTCCCGATATTCACCTTCGTGAAATTCTTCATGCCCACTTTTCTCCCGCGGGAAAGCCAACTTTGTCTTAAACAGTTGAAAGTCGATAGTCAATAGGTGTTGGTGCGGGGCAACATACATAGGCTGATATAGGCAGATTTTTTGTCGACTCTGATGGATAAAGCGAAAGAGTGGAGGGCGACTTGATTGAAAATCCCGTTAAAGGGGAGTTTGTTCTAAGAAAGTTTTGTGAAGAGGTCTGGCGTTTGTTTAGAGCAGTTTTCGCGAGGTCGTTTTTGGCGTACTAAGTGCTAGGGTTCACTTTGCTTATAAGGGCTTCATACCTCAGATCTGCCTAGCGGATCCTGGCTTTACGCCGAAAATATTTTCCCAAATGATTAATTTTCCAACTGTTTTATTTGGACGAACGATTTTTGTCTGAAACTGTAAATTGTTCAGGATATTTTTCAGGGCTATCCTGTAGAACACACACTGCGGTCACAGCGGACGAAGACCAGCGTTGGCCTACACAGCCAGCAATTGCTAAGCTGGGACCGATTCGCGATTTCGCAAGACCTTGTTTTTATTCTTATTTTGACCCTGTCAACTTGTATAATTTTTTATTTAATTTTTGCGAATTGTGAATAAATCATTCTTATTCTTATTCTTGTTCTTAAATAGGTTAAGTAAGTTTTATAACAATGTTGAAGTGCTTACAGTTTAAAAAAAAACATTCGTCCAAATGAAACAGTTGGGAAATATAAAGGCGGAGCGAGGGTTTTTTATTTAATAGGCAACAAGAGAGCAAAGTTGTTTTTTGGTGCGAGTATTGAATTTGAATCCCGAGCAAGCGAAGGATTCTATGATTGAATCACGAGCGTAGCGATTGATTCTAGGTTAGAATCCTGAGAGCAGTGAGGGATTCAAACACAAGATGCAAAAAAACTTTGGTCTCGTGTGACACATACAACTTTTCACCTCAGCAGCGAGAACATAGGTTAGAATAAAATCACATATACTTACCCATTTACAAAACAAACAATATAAAAAATATTTAAATAATACGATTATTAAGAAACAAATATAGGTACCTAATAAACATATTTAGAAACCTTTACTCAATAATGATACGTACAGTCGCCATTACATCTTTAAAAAGTCAACAAAAAATTTATAACGCCAGACAATGATCAACAGTCTCCGGCAAGTAGCGAGGTTTTGAATTCGGAACGAAAAAGTGTCCAGTAGGTACGATACAATACAAATCTCATACTCTTATCATGCATTGTAATTTGAACTAAAAACTACTTGTAAATATGTAATATTTTTTAATAGGTACCTACTGCAAAAAGCCTCATCTTTGGGTCATAAAAAAGGTTGAACAATAAACGTAAAAATTATTATTAATGTTTATTAAACCTTTAAATTTGTTTTTATTAGGATTTATATTAAATAAACATAAATAGATTTAGTTGCAAATTCATTCAATTTGACAAATATTTATTCCAACTCTTAGAGGTAGGCAGTATAGGTACGTAACGCTACTTAAAAAAAAACAAGCAGCGGTATACGTGCAACGAGGTTGCATTCTTTACTAAAAAGTGGGAAAATTTTGACATTTTCGAAATATTTCATGTTCATGTAGATAATTTATTATAGATATATTTTTAATAATTACTGTAAATTTAATTTAACATTGTAATCAACACATTTGATCCCATCTCTCGCTTTTTTCGTGTCAAAGTGAAGTTTAGTTATTTGTAATTCAGTGAGTTTACCCCAGCACTGACTAGAATTTAAAAAAAATAAATAAAAAGTTACTTTGTCTCACGGAGTGAGCAAAATGCGATTAGGCTCACTGATGTTTAATAGCAAAAACTGCCTGTTTGAGCTGCTGAGGTGAAAAAGATTTTATTTAACTTGCAATGTATGTTTGTTTATTAATGTTTAATGTATGTACCTATCTACTATTTATGTGCGGGTCAAATCTTGCAAGTTAAATTTGACCAACTTTTAGTAGGTAAGTAGTCTGATTGTCTTGCAATTTGGCATACTTATTAAAGGTTAGGGTAATCAAACCAAACTAACAGTAATATGAAGTTGCGAGCCTTAAAATTATATATAGAGACTAGCTGTCTATCGCCCGCGAGGCCGCGACTCCGTCCGCATAGAAGTACGAAAAAATAGTTTACGTCCTATTAAATCATAAAAATCATAAATATCCCAAAGAAACATAAAAATCAGTCAAGCCATTTCGGATGGGTTTGGTCACAAACATTGTGACATGAGAATTTTATATATCAGAAGTAGAAGATACCTAATATTAATTATTGACTCCGATAGCAATCAACTTGGCGTAAGACGTCACATAAGACCTCTCTCGGACTCTCGTGTAATATCTAGTGACAAAGGTGTCGCGCACTCGAAACCAAGCTATAAATACTAGTATGTTAATGGGATGGGAGCAATTGCAGAGAGTATAGATAGAATTATGCTTCCCGATATTAATTAAGGCGATGTTCACGGCTTTGTATTTTTAAGGCTAGGTTACAAGGAAGGCAGCAGCGGCTCAAAGCGAGTCGTTTATTAAATTAATTTGTCACGGTTCCCGGTCCGCTTCTTATAAACAAAGCATCTATTTTGTAGCGAATTCAAAGGCTCTCTTTATAACCGGTACCCGCTATAACTTTCAATTAGGTTTAGATTATATATAACGATTACAATTAAGTATAATAATATGACTTAAGTATAAGTACTTTTCCTAATGTTCACAACGAAAGAAGAAAAACCGGTTTTTCATAGAAAATAAAAATAAATACGATTTTCTCCAAAAATTGGGCAAAGTTGGCGTACCCTACTATTATTTATTAGCTGGCTGGGCCATAAACAGTCAAAGGTAGGACCTAACGCAACTCTATTTGTTAATTACCGTCATATCAGAAGTTTTATTTGTTGCCGGTGACTGCAATGTACTGTTGCTTACTAATGCTGTAATGCTTTTTGACTTCTCACTCGTAAAGTTCGTATTTATGCTGGATCTAGTCTAGGCGACATAAATAGTAGATTATTGTCGAGGCCTGGAAGTAGGCAACTGCTGGCTGAGTATGTGCGAGTCCGTTTAACTAATACGAAGCCAGCAATTGCTATTCCAGCCGAGACTAATAATAAAGCTTTTCTCAAAAATGGTGAATAAATTCTGAAATAGAATAAACTTTTTCTCAAAATATATTATAAAATTTAATTTTATTCCAATTATTTTTCTTATGCTTTCCCGCCTTTTTTCATTAAAAATAAACTGCAGGTGTATTTTTCCACCGAAAACACCACAAGCTATTTCAGACCTAAAAGAAAAAGTCCGGAGTTCAAACAAAATATCTGATAGCGGCCAATAGACTTGGCTGTATACGACTTGTGCCAACATTTCCATGGCCTTTTTAACTTTAAAAAAAATGTGACTGTTTGTAGGCGCGTTAATTCATTATTGTCGAGCTAGCGCGCCTGCAATCTTTTTAACATTTTAATTTTTCGCTGACCATAAACTATGCACTTCACCTTCTGATATGTAAAGAATAATGTAAACTTTTACGGACCTTTTTGAGAAAATGACTTTTTATGATCTTGTGCATAAAGTAAAATCTTCGTCTAAGACCAAGTTGCAGACATAGGAATCCAGGGGGCAATATTTTATGACAGTTCCTTTAACGACGAACTCAATTATCAATGCTTTTCTGTATACTAGCGATCGCTCAAGTTTTATTTGCAAAATATGTTTTTATTAAAAGTGTAAAAAATATAGAAAACCATAACGCAATTCTTGATTTATGAAATTTTACTTATCACATTTTTTACTATTGTTAAAATAAACGATCACAATTTGTTCCTATGTGTTAACTTCATACTAGTCTTTAGAACAATAGGTACTTACAAAAAACACACACAGTGCTGGCGGCGATCACTGTATATAGAAAAAGCATCGATAGTTCAGTTTATCGATATAGAAACTCTATCTATCATAAATTTTATCTATGTAAAGTAACGAATGTCGGTTGAATACTTACCACTTGAATACAAAAAACATGAACAATGACGTTGTGTGATATCTGAGGGCCTACTCCGAAATTAAAAAAATCAAAGTTCGTACCGTAACGTTCCTCTCGCTCTCATATTAAATAGTAGTGTCAGAAGGACGGAACGACACTAACTTCGATTTTTGAATTTCGTGGTAGCCCTGCTGGCCCTAGCTACGAAATGCAAAACTCGAACTTCGTATGTTGCCGTCCCGCTAACTCTTATTTCATTTTTTAATACGCGATTGAAAGGGAAGGGTGCCATACGAACTTCGTTTTTCTAGTTTTGTAGTTGTTCCTCTGTATTATATTTTTTTACGTTCGCACCAAGTGATGAACACTGTATTTTTACCTGTGCTTATATCACTTTATCGTAAAAGTGCATTTATATTTTCAAAATGGAACGTAGAATATTGAATGCTTTAATGTTATTTTTGCTATCGTAAAATATACATTTTATCGATTATTTACGAAACCGAAATCATGGAGCAGCACTGTTCCTTTTATGCTGGCCACATTATTTTTACGTTTGACATTTCAGACTGTCATTTTAGTATCTACATTTCAGAAATAGACCATAATTAAGTTTAGATTTGCAAGAAAAATCGTGCAAGTGCATTACATTGCGAAGCCGTAAAGCCAACGAGTTTGTAGTGTGCAATCGAGCGCCGAAATGTAATGCAACTTGTACGGTTTTTCTTGCAAATCTAAACTCGGCTTTACACTGTGTGGTTGAATACGCTAAAGCGCTTTAACCGGCTTCACTTATGCATTCTGCCGCTGTTAAGAATGTATGGATGTATCTCCTTTATCTTTTTAGGAAGCAGATTTTATTGAACTAAAAATTAAGCATCGCCGAATGTCAAACGTTTTTAAAAAAGCACAGCTTGTCTAGTCTATGCCAAGTACCTGTACCGTACTGAGTTGGAAAATGGTGTGTAAATTTAAGAAATTATAATTATGAAAAGTTTTCATCATCTTACATTATCTAGATAGTGCTGCTTATTTTACAATAACTTTTATTCAATATGATAAATTTTCAGGACAATAAGAACAAATCGGCGCTCAGTACAAGATGGGCTCAAATGTCGAAGCAAGAACAAATAATAGAACGAAAAAAAATGGAAATACAGGCGAAATTAGAGGCTCAAAAGCAAGCTGCTGCTATGGCGGCGCAGGCTAAGCTAACAATGTATGTATTGTGTGCTACGATTATACTTTCCTATTTGATGTGTGGGTAGATCATCTCACATTTTGTCCTAAAAGCTTAGGGGGCACGCCGTCATTACCGGTGCTTGATATGCTATGATATGGCAACCTGTGTAATTTAACGGCTAAGGACATACACAATAAAATAATTATGAACCTTGTCGCTTATCTTGGAGATTTTGTAATTTTGTTAGCATAAATGCTGTACAATACAATGTAACTCAGAAAGGAAGCCCATGAACTGCAGTGAGACACATAGTTAAAACAGTTTATAGAGATGCCACTTACAATGACATATTGGATGTAATGTCCAAGAAAAAAATCCCAACATGATCTTATAATATATCAAATAACACTAACAACCAAATATTGCTGATACACACTGGACTTATCAGACTAATATTACTACCCCATGCGACTTTGATTTTATGTATTACAATATTTTTTTACTATAAGGAAGGTATGTCTACATCAGGGGTGCCCAACTTGATTAGACCCAAGATCTACTGTTTACTGCTGAAACCCAGTGCAATCTACCAATTACATACTTTTTGAAATCTTAAATGAAACAGCATTTATATTTTTTTGCCTTGCCACGATCGACTGGACTAATAAGTTCAGTCAACCGTTCGATCGTGATTGACCAGTTTGGTACCCCTGGTTTACATTGTGTGAATGAATGATTATTTATTTTGCAAAAAAAGAAACCATTACAGAATCAGTTTGCTTACAGTCTGTTAGATGATTCTTTCTTCTTTTTTTAAATTAAAAGATATGTTTTGACAAGCAATATTTATTTATTTTGGGAACATTGGAAATGGTGGAATGGTGCAGCTTGGTCTTATCTCTGGGAAAAAGCATAATATATTTAGTTTCAGACCAAGCAAAGCCATATAAAGTAACAAGCCTCAGGATGTTCTTTAAAGTCTATTTTTATTTGTGTCATTATTTAAACTGCTATATATTCTTCAGCCCTACGTCAAAGGATGACAAAAGCTCATCTAACATCTTCTCAAATGATGGCAGCTTTATGAGTCAGTATAAGGCTTTGCTAGAGAAACAAAAGCAAGACAAAGAAGATAAGGAAAGGCAAGCAAACCAAGAAGAAGCCAAGGCTATGGCAGCTAATGCACCTGAGATTTATCAAGAACAGCATGAAAGGGATGATGATCACAAGGAGCATCAAAATCGTGAACACAATGAGAGAAGGCGATCTTCTGATAAAGGAAGGTATAAAATCTAACTCTAAGACCTTAGCCTTTCTTTGTTTATCTTAGTCTTTTTTTTGTGTACTTCAACATACTTTCATGAAACAGATAAACAATTCCTGATTTATAATTAAAGTGTTGCATTATTTGACATCTTTATTAATTCAGATGTTTTTTATATATAATTTTTCCAATGTATGCCAAACTAGGACTACATCAGAAATGTACTTCTTGGTGTCAACAAAGTTTTTAATCTGGGTTTCAGGGACAGGCGTAGGTGGAATGATAGAGGAAGGAACCGGCCCCACAGCCCAGGAACACCTGTTATGGAAGACCGGAGAAAAGAGAATAAAATACAACCTCTTATGCAAATACCATTTATGCCACAAAGTGACCCTGATAATGAAGCAAATTGGCAAGCAAATGGGGATCCTGGTACTGATGGGGGTTCAGATTCGGAACAAGGCATGAACTACCCTGATTCTAATATGGGCCCAGGGTTTAATCAAGGTCCGCATAACATGGGACCTAGGCCAATGATGATGGGTCCTGGTATGAATATGGGTCCAGGTCCTAATATGGGCCCTGGACCTCATATGGGTCCTGGCCCGAATATGGGCCCTGGTCCGAATATGGGCCCTGTTCCAAATATGGGCCCTGGCCCACATATGGGACCTGGTCCAAATATGGGCCCTGGTCCTAATATGGGTCCTGGTCCTAATATGGGTCCAGGTCCAAATATGGGTCCTGGACCGCATATGGGGCCCGGACCACATATGGGGCCTGGTCCAAACATGGGGCCGAGACCCAACATGGGGCCGGGTATGAACATGAACCATGGCCACAGCATGGGGCCGGGGCCAAATATGGGCCCTGGACCAATGATGGGACCTGGTGGACCCAACATGCCACCAATGCCACCGGGAGGTCCTATGCCACCAGGGGGGCCCATGCCTCCATTTATGGGTGGACCACATAACTACCCCGTGCCACCTAACTTTATGGGACCCAATGGCCCTGGTGGACCCTGCGGACCCGGTCCCATGCCACCTAACATGTGTGGCCCAGGACCAAATGGTCCCATGCCTCCGTTCTTTGGCCCACCTTTCCCAAACCCATCAATGATGAGACCCAATGGTCCACCTAACCAAATGATGCCACCGAATTCTATGAACAACGGCAATATGCCTTTCATGGGGCGTCCTCCATTCGGGCCTAATGGGCCTAACTTTAGAAACGGAAATTGCCCGCCAAATATGCCGTTTATGCCACCAAACTCCATGCCACCAAATATGCCACCGAATATGCCTCCAAACAGCATGCCTCTACACAATATTCCGGAGCCCAAGCCGCTGGATTCGATGCCGGAGCAGATGAAAATGCCGAAAATTCCACCACCTCCACCACTTATGAATCTTAGCTCGTCATCCCAAGAAATGGACCCTACCAATCGCTCAGCTCCTAATCAAGGTATTTTTGTTTTCTAGAATAAGTATTTGTTCTGCACTCATGTTGCGTACTTCGTACATAGATGTTTCAATTATCTGATACAATAAATTGGCCGAATTTTTAAGTACTTAAAAATTACGAAAGTAAAGTTTTTTTTCATGTCACTTTAGTAACTTTTACAAAATATGCATTATCATTATTATACATGAGCTGGCGACTAGTCACGATGAAGCCTCCTTTGGTTGTTCAGTTTGAGATATAATTAAGTAGTCTCTAAATTTAATAATGAATGAATGAACACTAAATAAAGAGACTGAACTGCGTTCCAGCTAGTTGACAAGAACTTGATTTTGCAAAGAATCTAAAATTTTTGGTGAACATGGCCTAAATATTGCGGTGTACTTTCACTATTCTTCTGAATTATGCCAAAACTAAAACGGGTTGGTAAATTCTATAGCATGATAATGAACAATCCCAGAATGATGAGGAAACCAAGTTCAAATTCCCAGTCCAACTGCACTTATCTGGTCTTACAATGTGTTCTAGTTTTGGTATAATTTGGACATAAAATGATTTCTAACGGCAATAAGTACTGTTAAAATAGCGAAAAAAAACGAGTTTGATAGTGGTGTAGTTAGGTATTTTGGGTGATTCTGTGGGTGGGTTCTTTAGGCACGAGGTGGCCGCTAGACAATATGTTGACCCGTGGTGTGCAGTTCTCTCTGCAGATGCGATGCCGCCTTCGGTCCAACGCGCCGCCAGCGAAGTTGCACGGAACGGCGACCACTGGGAAAATGTCCTGAAGGCAATACACTCACAAGACCAAAATATGTGGTAATGCCTTGCCACCGTAGACAGTTTTGTCCCAACAGGATGACGTGCCGTATTCTTTTTTATTATACATTTTTTTTCTACAATCAATGATGTGATCGGTGTATTGTTATAGACGCTAACTCTACGAAGTATATAGCCAAAGTGTCTTAAAAAGCTCATGACACTAAAAGCCTCCATGAAGTCTTGTTTCTTATGTCACTTAATGAGATCACAGAACAGAGATTCAATTTAATTTTTTACACATTATTGTGCTTTGGATTATGTTGTTTCTCATTTTAAATACTTAAAATATGAACACTTGCAACATTCTGGGTTGTCGCTATGTTAAAAAACGAAGCCGTTCGACGAATAAATATTGTCTATAACACTGCACCGAAACCCTAGGTTGTAAACTGACCTAACACATCCTTTGGCTTAGACTCTCTCTCGGTAAACTTGACTAATGGCAAGTATGTTTGCAGGTTCCTCCATAATACGAACTCGAATGAATACAAGGCGTTTCGGGAGCTCGTGAATAAGATACGCCGAGAAGGGCCCGAAGACAAGAAGCCAGAGGTGAAACCTGAAGATAAATATGAGCCTGAGTTTTGTCTTGAAGATGATTACGACAGCGGTGACGATAGCAAGACAGCTGATCAGAAATTTAGGTGAGTTCACTGTCTACCTGCGATTCTTAACTCTGCCATTATATTAAACGTGTCGTTAGCCTCCAGACAAAGATGGATAGAACATGTTGATGAGGGTATTTCAATCTATAAACCTGATACCAAAGGTCACAAATATATATTTTATACTCACTTGCCTACGTTTTATTAACATCGATGTTAAAGTTTTAATTAAAGATATCACTATTTCAGTTTCAGCGACTCCAATTCCCAACAGCCCTGGAACCAATTTAACTATGAAAACTCAGTAAAACGCGAGGAAGCCAGTTCTCAAAGCGACGAAGACGCTGAAAGCAAGCAGGAGAGGCGAAAACGGAAGAAGAAGTCGCGTTGGGGCGACGAACCACCGCTAGCGGATATTAAGCCTCCGGGGTTGGTGGCGCCGTTGCCGCCTGGCATGCCACCTATGCCTCCTATGCCACCCATGCCAGGTATTAACATTGGTGCCTAAAAATATTAACTATTGCCTATTTTTTTTATACTGACCAGCAATTGACAGCGATTGAAAGATGTAGCTCAACTGGTTCAGTAACAGCCTATATAATCTGGCCTGAATATACCCATAATTACCCCGGAAATACAGACGATGGAAGCAAGCCCCATTGCTTAGCATTACAGACAAAAGCGACAATGCTCACTAATTTACGAAGCAATTTGATTAAAATTTACCCGGAAACAATATTGATTTAATGTCTGGGCTAAGAAGCGCTCAACCTTGCAAACACTTGAAAGCATTTGTTAAATACGATAAATTGTGTATAAGTAAAGTAAAATGAATCCCTATCACGAAACCTATTATGGTATCGTCTGATTTCTTTCTTGCTTGCTGTCTGATGCCCAAAATGCAAGAAAATAATTAACAGACGAATTATTTTCTGTGAAGAATTTATTTATTTTATTTACCTACCTATTTGCATCGTAAGGAAACCTTCACAAACCACCAAGCAAAAAGCAAATCAATGATATGTGTGAAGTTCCCAATCCGCATTGGGCCCGAGAAGGAACTACGGTCCAAGCCCTCTCATTATAAGAGGAGGTATTGTGGCCAACATTGAGACATACATAATATAGGCTGGGCTGATGATGCGTTTGGATGGTATGTATCTTTAAATAACTGTCAGTGAGTTCATATTGTACTAGTAGCTGACAGCCGTAGAATTACCTATGCCATTGAAATTTTGCAAAACTTGTCCTTTTATTTGTTGTCTTCATCATAAATCGAACCACTGTGTAAAATTTCAGCTTTATTAGTTCAAGGCATTAGGCTGGGTAGTGATTGATAAATCAGTCAATAAGTGACCCTGTTATGATATTTCTTTTTATGTACCTAGTTGGTTACTAAGTTCTGTTACTGGAGTTTTACCCGGAAATATAGGTATAGCGAGAAAGTTTTAATTATTGAATCATATGGTTTAAAAGTCTATTTAATAGTGATAAACTTACAATACGATTGAACGAAAATTGTTGTTTTAGTTTTGAAGAATTAGTTTAACCATTTAAAAAAAGTTGCTCAAAATATACGCTAAAATTACGCTACCTGTTCAAGTGGATTTTAGTCAATATTTATTTTATATTCCAGTTTAAAAGGGTCTAATCATACGCTTTACGATAACTAGATCATTAATCTTCATTGTTATGTATAGATGAAGTGGGTCTGACCGAGAACTTGGTTAGTATGACAAGTTTTAGCAAGTCTATTTGATGCATGGCCGCCGAAATTATGTGTTTTTGGCCAAAAGTGAAAAACATGCAAGCAGATTCAGGAGAGGGATAGTTGAAGCACAGAATCGTTAGAAAACTAAATACTGGCTACAAAATACGCTGCGACATAGAGCTTCTATAGATATAAATAATATTACTCCTGGATACTACGAATCAGTTGATTTGCAGTGCACTCATATTCATATTTTTAGTCTAATTTTCATAAATCGACCGCTTGTTTGCGTCTGACGGCAATCTCAATTTTTTCGTTCTATAAAAATACGGTATACATTTTAGCATGTGCATTCGAGGCACCCATCACAAATGGAAGCCAGCAGCGAAGCTGTTTGGCTTTGATGATGGTGCTGCCCTACCACACTCCGACTGATAGACTGACTTGACCATTTTTTCTTGGTTAATCAATTTATTAGTCTTCCATTTTTATTTGTTATTACTTTCTAATGTATCTTTCTATGTATAATTTATAGAATATGTGTAAATAAATTATATTTTATTAATGGTGTACATTTTAGATAAATCAATTCATATTTTGAGCAGTACAAAAAAACCTCTCCAGTGTTGTATTCTGTTTTTTATTAAAACCTTTACATTATGTTTTATGAGCCACAACTCCAGTAACAGAACTTAGTAACCAACAAGGTATTAAGATTGTGCAGCAAAATACTATAATACATTACATTCCATCTAGTCTGAAGTTACGTTCTGTAATAGTAAATTATTAGTCATTTCTGACGAATGCATGTTAGCATAATGTGGCTTAATTTTTATTTAAATGGGGTCCATCCATATCGGCTCGCATAAATGTTGAAAGTAATAGTGTACTATTTGTCATTCATATCATAGAACTCTTTTTTTTCTCTGAATCCATTAATAGTTCATATTTACTTTTGTAAACTGTTTCACTGAAGAAATTCAGACATCGGCATTTGCTGAGTGGCATCCATTTTGGTGCACTATTAACTACTGTTATTAAGATAAGGTATGTACATGTAGGTACAAACTTTTTTTACATCAAATATTTTTTTCTATTCAATTCAAAAACAAACGTAACCTAACCCATAGAGTTCTATATATAAGATGACCATTTTAAAAATTAAAAAAATGTGTTCGTCGGGAAGAAAATATGAGTAACAAAATTTATGACAGATATTACATTATGACTTTCAAAAATTTTGCGAATTACGAACCTATTAAAATCATTCGATATACAATCAATTTGTTTCCCTTAGCTGTAAAACTGGCCAAAATAGACGAGGATGGTCTAAAACTGACCACAGTGAATCGTAACAACCAAGCTCTGATGCAGTATGCCATGACCAACTTTGGCACCACTAACCTTAGCCCTGAGGATTGGAAAAAGTGCGAAGATAACTTCAAGCTCAATCTGTTATTTCAGGTATGTTTTAGTAATTGATTATCTATTATGTAATTGACCAACGTTTTTTTATTTGGCAGCTCGTAAATAACCTCTCTATTATCAATGAGTTATTTATTTATTATACCTCGTTGAGTTTCTTGCCGGATTCTTCTCAACAGAGGTTTTTCCGAACGGGTGGTAGATTTTTTTTGATATTCATAAGTGCTTGTTATAGCCTAAATTGAATAAAGATATTTTGACTTTGAATGGTTACAGAATTTATAGAACCCATCTCTTCAATATAACATGTACTAGTTTGTTTAAATGCAATCCCAGCTACCTATTCCTCTGAACTATAAAAAAATCGTGGCTAACCCGCGCGTGCTCGCGCGCGACCCAGGTCTAGGTAGCATCGGTGGTCGTTGTACAAAATAATTGTTTATAAGTAGTTAATTAATATGGACCTTCGCGCCTGATTCAATAAATTACCTATTCCTCGATAAGTAAAGCTCAAAGACATACTTAAAAGCAGTTGACATATTACGTGTGTTTTGACTGTGTTGTTTTTCTCTTTCAGGACATGCTAAAAAAGAGGCAAGAAGTGGAACGTCTGGCGGCATCTGGCAAACACAAGTATGAATATGACAGTGACGAAGATACTGCTGAGGGGACATGGGAACACAAGTAAGTAAAATAAATTCTTAAAAAAAACTCGAGCTTGGGACGCACAAGGCTATAAGTTCCGGGCAAGAGTTTAAGGATCTCAGACTAAACAAGGCAACTTTTTAGTGTGAGAAGTAATATGTCCAAAATGTGTGTTCAAACGCCATTACTAACCCACAAATCACAAACTTGCCATAAGGTCATTAGTTACGGACGCTTGTTACTGGTGCTAGTCTTTGGCCCTCATTTTTGGAAGCTGCTAGCCGTGGGTAGGCGACCATAGTAGCCGACGGGTCGCTGTGCGTCGTTTAATATCGCTTTGGCTCTCTGGTGTCTCAGGGAGGAGGTACAGTTGAATATTTAGCGCCCTTAAGTCTCAGGTTTATCCAGGTATATATACATTACGTCGCAATATGGGTAAGCTACAGGCTAGTAGTAGTAAAGGCCCCACTTATACTCCACGGGTCAGCAGCCGGTATTGTAACGGGGTATTCTCCCGAGCCCACCTTTCGGCGTCCCTGGGACTCTGATACTCAACGCCCCTGCGTCCTTGCAGCTGAACAGCTGGTCAGATGAGTCATGATAACGATAACGATTTTCTATTCAAAATTGTTCGGAACTCGAAACAGAAGATTGGTTTTCTTTTTATTTCTTATATGAATCTTCAGGAAAACAAAAAAAAAACGACAAGTCCCGGGCGATATTAACATTGTAGCTGTACTGTACAGATGTTTAAGAAGTAGGCTTTCAGCTGTTTTGTAAGATTTCTTCATTAAACTCCCTCTCATATGTATTGTCTTTTAGGCTACGTGCAAGGGAAATGTATGCCACAGAGAAATGGGCGGACGAGCTCACGAAACAAGCAGCCGGCAAGCATCACATCGGAGATTTTCTACCGCCTGAAGAGCTTAAGAAGTAAGTTCAATCACCAAGTAGGGTAAATCGTCAATTGCTGGCCACCTTATATTAAAAATGAACTCTGTTTATAGGTGATTATCATTCATTTTTTAATGTAAGGTGGCCAGTAATTAACGTTTTATCGTATCTATCTAAAGCGCTGTTTCACCACCCATTGATTAATTTTATTAGGCGTATAAATGAGTGGCCAAAAAGTTGCACACCGTTAAAGCTGCGTTAGCAGGTAGTAATAATTTCCATTAACTTTTTCCATTGTGACACGAAAATTATCCATACAAATGTGATTAATTTGAACAAAACAAACAAAGACGGCATCACATTTATCCGTCAAATAAATTTTATCAATGGATGGTGAAACAGGGGGTTAATGTTTTAAAGTACCTATAGTGTAATAAGCTAGCTTCCTAAAAAAATCTGATTAGTCTGTCAACATTATCAGAAAATACTGGACGCTTTTGTCAATTAAACAAGTAGTAGTACTCCCTGTTTCACCATCCAATGATTACATTTATTTGACTGGTAAATGTGATGTCCTCTCTGTTTGTTTTGTTGGGATAGACGGAGACGGCATCACATTTATCCGTCAAATAAAATTAATCAATGGGTGGTGAAACAGCCCCGTAGCCAGTTAAAGTTCCGCGTAACGTCACGGGCCCCCGCTCCCGAACTTTGGCGCGGTTTATCTTTGTAATTTTTAGTTTAAAAGACAAAAGAAAAAATAGGTACGTTTCCAAATATTCTGATAATGTTTTAGGTAGTGGCACGAGAGTTGAAGTTACACAAAAGGATAATGAATGAAATGAATGAGTAAATGTCAAAATTCTGCTGTCATTACACGACATGTTGTAGCTGTGTGTGTAATGATTCACTTCAACTCTCGTGGCACTACCTACTTACACTGGCGCACTAAATAAATAGAATAACATTTTTTTACCCAGGAACGTTATGTATATATTTTGATGTAATAGGGAATAGTACGCAAAGCTCTGCGCAGGGGGCGACACTAGCACAAACCGTAAATAAACCGCCATAACAACGTCAATTCTCTGTATAGTTTGTCGCCACGACACAGATCATGACATATTTATTAGCACTAATCTCGATGACACCATATTATTGTATTATCATCAGTGCTGCATAACTGCCAAGTTTCGGTTCAATACCATTATAGGAAGTGGGTGATTCTGTTACATACATAGATAGATAATAACACGTGAAGATAACATAACCATGTTAAAAACAGGTAACGTCACGTGAAAACGAATGGTCGGCTTTGTCAAGGTAAAAATTAGGCTTTGTTAATCAGGGATAGTTATTAGTAACAAAATGACATGATATTACATTAATCTATACTAATATTATATAAAGAGGAAAGATTTGGATTTTTGGATATTTTTTACGAATTAACTCAAAAACTACTGGACCGATTTTAACAACTCTTTCACTATTAGAATGCTAAATTATTCCAAAGTGCTATAGGCTATAATATTTATTATCAGAAAAAATTAGGTTTCCGTACTAAAACTTCAATAATGTGCCTCAAAGTGTAAAAAAGTTGCCATAAAACATGTTTCATCGTATGCCCTGTGGAAACTTTTGATGATAGAACAAAAAAATGTTCTACAATATTGAAGAATATATCAGTATCTACAAAAAACTTCGCAATACCATAATGTCTCCAACTATTGTAGTTATGTCACTACAACTACTTTTTTATTTTAAAAGTTGACTGATATGCCGACTTAAATCAGACCATGTTATCCATACCTTTGTATTAATCCTTATCCAAATAAATAGTTTCATATTCATGATGGTTTCAATACCTGTACATTACTTTTGAATTATTCAAATCGGACATTTCATTCAAAAGATATTACGAATTTAAAAATATCAATCTAACCTAAAAATGCATTTAACTACCTTTCGTTGACGCGCCCGTCTTCGCGCGGGTCGGGTGTTGTTTTTGGAAAATGGCGGTGCAAAATGTGTGTGAAGTGCCCTCGATTAGAGACCTTTTTAGAGTTCTGTGCCGAAAGGGTCTGTCTGTCTGTCACTAAGCTGTATCTCATGAACCGTGATAGCTAGACAGTTGAAATTTTCACAGATGATGTATTTATGTTGCCGCTATAACAACAAATACTAAAAACAGAATGAAATAAATATTTAAGGGGTGCTCTTTACGGCAACAGGTAGTTGCTTGAAATATTCACAAAAGATTAATTTGTATTTTAATTCACTTTAAAAATAAATAATGAAATTAAAATAGAATAAATATATAAGGGGGGCTCCCGTACTGCAAACGTGTTTTTTGTCCATTTTTGCTAATGTCTAATGTTGTACAGGTACGGAAGTCCGACTCGCACTTGGCAGGTTTTTTTATTTTGGCCGTGCGAAGCCGGGGCGGGTCGCTAGTAGAAACGATAAAGCAATACTTCCAAAAAATATTGAACTAATATGATATTATGGGATCCTACGGACGTTTAAAAGACATTTAAGACATCCAAAAAACTGTTTATGGCTTGTGCTAGTGCTGCATTCTGACGGCAGAACAATGCAGTAATATTCCCTATTCATTCAACACAAATGTTTCCAGGTTTATGGAGAAATATTCGGCTGTAAAAAGTGGCAAAGAGCCAGATCTGAGTGACTACAAAGAGTTCAAGTTGAAAGAAGACAATGTCGGTAAGCTCATACGAATTGTCTAAATTCTGCCATGAATTCCATCCAAGAGAACTTTAAACTTTTGGCAATAGAATGTGCATTCCTTCCATTTGTGCCAAACTTTTAATAGACAGCATAGTACACCGTGATTTTCTTGATTTCCGTTAACTTCGGCAGATGGCTCAGTTCATTGATAGAAATTACCTGATTTTTTTATCGTTTTTTCAAACATTTAGTAACTTCACAGTCCTTTAAGGCTAAATTATAAAATTTACAAACTTGACGCACTCGTCAATGTCACTGCATTGACAACACATAAGAGATATGACATGCGGATGACACGATACTGCTTGCCAGCTCCTTGAGTGACTTACAGAAACTGTTGGACCGTGTTCAGACTGTCAGTTCTCTACATGGGCTCAACATTAATGTTTAGAAGACCAAGGTCAAGGGCAAAGATATCGACATGGCCAAAGTTGCAAAAATATGTATACGCGACTCTATGCACTTAACATTAAGGCCGTGTATACATATATTTGCAACTATGGCCGTGTCGATATATTTGCCCTTGACTGTACATGATTGTGAGTCGGAAACAATAGACGGATAGTGTTCTCTATATCAACAATCGGCCAGTGGAAAGAGTTAGTTCCTTTAGATATCTTGGCTGCATTGTTAATGAACAGGAAGACCAATGTCGCATAGAACAGGCCCGACAAGACTTTGGTAGGATGTCTCATCTTCTTTGCAACCGGAATCTCAAACTCTGCACAAGATGTCACTTAGTGCGTTGTGATGTTTTTTTTCCGTTCTTCTGTATGGAGTAGAAGCTTGGACTTTGACCCAAGCCATGTGCAAGAGGTTGGAAGCTTTCGAGATGTGGGTATACAGAAGAATATTAAAGATATCATGGACGGATAGAGTAAGGAACGAAATGGTATTGCAGAGAATGAATAAAAGCTTGGAAGTGATACGTACTATAAAACCGAGGAAGCTGTTGTATTTGGGGCATATAATGCGTAACAACAAGTATGGTCTGCTACAGCTTATTATCCAGGGGAAGATACAAGGCCGCTCACGCAGACGTACCTCCTGGTTAAGAAACCTTAGAGACTGGTTCGGAATTAGTACCAGATCGCTCTTTCGAGCGGCAATCTCTAAGGTGAGGATAGCCCTAATGATCGCCGACCTCCGATAGGAGAGGGCACAAGAAGAAGAAGATAAGAGATATATCACAAAACCTAATTTACACAAATTAAATTAAACCTTCTTGAATTAAAAGCGCTTTAGTTTTACTGCGCATAATTAATCTTCATCTTCATTATCTTGTAAATAGTAACAGCTGGCCACTGGTGTCTTGGAAAAATTAACTTCATTTGATCTGTTGAATGTTCTCTGAAAAGTTAACGGAAATCAAAAATAACACATTTATAAATAGAATATTTGGTGATGAGTGCGCTATGCGCCTGACAAACAGTTTTGAAGGTCAGAGATTGTGAAAATATTTACATATCCGTGTTTGTTTTATAGTTTGTTATTATTATGGAATTGCGCAGAATATCAAAGATTAGCATCCATAAATAGTCTAAACTATATTATGACACAAACAGTAACCTATTTATCTTTCTAAGTAATCGGTGTGTGTGAAGACATTTCAAATGAAAAAATCCTATGAAGAACCTTTACCAGGGCTAATGTTCAGTCAAACTGACTTAACTGTGTCTATTGAAATATTCCGGATTAATTACAAAAAATCTTGTATATAAACTTGCATAAGTATGCAACTGTTGCTGAGCTTAGTTGGTTTGTCTAGAATTGCGAACAATTTATTCTAGGCTTCAAAATGCTACAAAAGCTGGGGTGGAGCGAGGGACAAGGTCTCGGTGCTGAAGGCACCGGCATCGTCGACCCAATTAACAAGTAAGTATAGTTCATATTTAAATAACAATTACGACGTTGAATTATACCTCAAATATTTACTAGCTTACGCCCGCGACTTCGCACCCGTTGCACCCATTCCTTAGCCTTGTATACGTCGTAAATAAAGATAACTTCTATGTGAAACTTTAACTTTCTAGGTGGAAAGGCTTACACTGACCGTTGATTTATAAAAAATAATTTTGAAAACACGCTTTATTAGTGACTGCTTAACTGCTTCATCATCAGACCATGGAAACTACCTTGGTCTAAGTACACCATGAGACCTTTCCAACAAGCCTATTAAACACGGCTAGGTTACATCGTTCTGTCTTGAAGTTCTGGTGCCTGCCTATTTGCTCTATTATCAGACTCTGGATACAATTGTTTGTTAAAATACACCTTAAAATTATTCTAATAAGCCTAAAAACGGCAAGGTTACAATATCCTCTCTTGAAGTTCCTGTGTCTAGCTTCCGACTCCATCATCAGATCAGCTTGATGGTACCATATTATTGAATTGTCATCAGAACTACGTGTAGTCGGCAAGTTTCGAGTCAATACGTACAACAATAAGAAGTGGGTGAAAATCTAGTTGAAAGATTCCGTTACATACATAGATACTTACATACTTAGTTACAAGTGGAGTTAATACGAGTATACGGGTGGTTAACTGACTCTCCCTCCCCATAATGTTTCACGACTTCTTTTTCGAAACGTCTGTTTGTTTCGAACGACACGTAGTTATTAACCGTCCCTAACGTTAGTGGTGGAATGTTGTTGCTTCTAGAGCGAACCAGCCCGTCGCGAACATGGGTTTGGGCGCGTCCGGTTCTGACAACGTCTCGCCCGACGACGACGAATTCGACGCTTACAGGAAGCGAATGATGCTGGCGTACCGCTTCAGACCTAATCCCTTGGTAAATAAATTAGTAGAATTAACTAGCTAACTCCAGGGGTACTACGAATTTCGAAAATCGAAGTTCGTATCGTACCGTCCTTCTCGCTCTCGTATCAAATAATATAAGCGTCAGCGACGGCAAGATAGGAACTTGCAAATCGAATTTTGCACTTCGTAGTATAGTGCCTATAGCTTTGAGTCGTTATTGAACATTTCCAAAGTTTTCTTTTTCACCAACATACCTTGTCAGGCCAATGACAATTACGAAAACAACGAAAAAAAAGAACCGTTTCTTGATGATCTTTCATGCATTGGACAATTGAGTTTTATTTATGGAAATACAAGATAAACTATCTACAAGAATACAAGTATGTTATAAAATTAATGATCATCGTTACTGTTTTTTTTTTTACATTGTGAATTTTACTAATATTAAAGTGCTTAAGTTTTTCAGTGAGTGTGTGTATCCTACAGACTCCAGCTAGACAAATTTGAATGAAATTTGATAATTTTGTTACATAGATAGTTTATAACGTGAGTTTGACTCGTAGGGTAAATTTAACTCCGGAAAATTACATATTGCCCGCGGTATTGCGTAAACAAATCATTTGCAGACGAAGTCGCGGGAATATTTGAAAGATCTCTCGCTTTATTATAAAAATAAGAAAAAAGACTGTTACCACACTAAGCAAATCCATACATTTTTTAGTACTTAATTAAATACGGATACCTAAGGAGTCCATTGAACCTACTTTAAGAAACTACCCGCAAATAGGTACTACATGTAAACTTTTCTGTTTCAGAACAATCCACGAAGACCTTATTATTAAGAACATATTAACTGTATAAAACGCATTTAGTGTTAAAAGAGTTCCTTCACCCTTTTGACAATTGTTTATTTTGTCTTAACTATGGGCTTGTGTCTTGTATATACATAGTCGTAATTTTTTCACTACTCTTTAAAACAGTCTTATCTCGAATTCGATAATTTGACTTCATGAACTTTATTCAATATTGTTGATGCAGTTCAGTTTAAATATTGATTTCAGATACCAGTTTTCAAAGTATTGACGATTTGTTAAAAGTGTATTGGTATAGCTTTAGCGACAAATTAAAGTAAGTATTTTGATGAAGTAAAGCGTTTAATTACTGTTCGGTACTAGATTTAAAAAACAAATCTGTTTATGTACAGTCGAGACCAGGGATTGTTGAGCCACTCGCTAATATTTGTAGTTTAGCCGAGTTATACATACTCAAAGTTGTCATTAATAAACCAAAATAGCACTACACGGCTAAATTACTAACAGTGGTAAAGGGCTCAACAATCCCTGTTCGCGATGGTACGTTACCAAAAATTTTGTAAGTAAATGTATTTAAGTTGGTAACAATATAGCTGTCAAATTGGCTGTCATCTGACATTTGAATTGACTTTTGATTTTGACAGCTATATTGTTACCAACTTAAAAATACGAGCGATACGATTGAACATCCCGCCCACCTAAATCCGGCGGTATACCGGGATGTACCGCGGCTTTAGGTGGGCGGAATGTTCAATCGTATCGATCGTATTTTTATGTGAAGCGTAACATGTAGGTATGTCTAGGATTTAGTTCTTTGTTTTACCGTCATACGATAAGAAGTCATCAAAATTGCCGCAAAATGAGATATTTTAGTAAAAACATAAAATTTTGGATATACGGTGTTCTGTCATTTTGTTTCAATCTTCTTTCGTTCTTACCTGACAGTCGACACACAGAAGAGGTTTCCAAACTTTTTTCTCGTAGACCAATTTAAAACATTTGTACTACCTTCCAAAAACTCCTAAAAGTCCCATGTTTTTTTTTCACTTTCCTCTGGTTCACTTTGGGAACCTCCGCTTTACAGCAATGTACTTAAAGTCATAAAAGATGGAATAATATGACAACGTGAGAAAATAAATTTATAATAAAGTATTGTGAAACTGATAAGCTATAAGACTTGTTCTTTGTTATCAGATCTTTGTAACTATTTTTGTAAAAGCACCCATTAACTTGCTTTAACAATGAAAAAGGTAAAACATGCTAATTTGTGATAAACCCTAAACCGCTCTAACAGCCCGGTCACGTATACGCATAACCGGCGGCGCGGCTAGCGTTTACTCTGTTCATTGCATGTGCTACCAAGTAACCATTATACAGTTGTAAAAAACAGTCATATTCATATATCTCTCCTTGCAGTCGGGTAAATAAAAAGAGCTAGAGTCGGTCAAGAAAGACCCATGGAGATCAAAAGAAAAAACTGATCTAAGTACCCCGCAGAGCCTTACAAGAGAATGCAAGCTCCTCCCGGCTTTCCAGCAAATGGCTGAAGCAAGACTCTGTGAGTAGATAAGAAACCTCCCAACCCTCTCCTCCCCGTAATAAGTTCCAAGGAGTTGGGGACGTGCAGACAGGTTTTTTATCCGGAGAGAGTCCGGCACTGTTTGGGCCTTCCCTTCTCAGTCGTCCATAACGGATTTATCCCGACTGCACGCCGTCCTGTAAAACACCTCGTGTAAAATTTTAAAACTAAAACTACTTGTATTTGGCCCTTGAGGCCTTAACTAAAAAAAAAATGCAGTGAGCGTTTCGGCCGCGCAATGAACAGAAATCTCAACACGCCGTCGGTGCCGTGTAATCGTGGCCAGGGTTCGTACTGCGTACTGTATCTTTTTTGACACATAATAATATGAATATGAAACTTGACATTCTGAAGTTGTCAGTTTCTCTTACAATTAAGTAATCTGATATACCTAGTTACATCCACGAAGACGCGTGATTTAGTCAAAATTGGACATTAATGACATTGTAATAAGAACCACGGCACGCGTCTTCGTGAATGACTCTATCTATAAGCTATTCGATGGTGAGCATCCGTTTTCGCGAAACGTGATCTAGCCCCATGTAACTTTGCTTTAAGTGGTTCGAGTAGGTAGAAGTTGAAACGTTATTTTGAAACGTTGTGAGATTACAAAAAACTCACAATTTGGAAGTACACAATTATGAATTTTAGCATTAACTTGTTATTGTATATTTTAAATAAAAAAGTTTGAAACAACTTTATTTTGCTTTATTATGGTACCTCAACAACACTGCACTCCTACGACTAAACACCAATTGGCCTAGTCCCAAACTAAGCAAAGCTTTTACTATGCTACGGATAAACCTACTTATATAGATAAATACATACCTACATATTAAACATCTAAGACCCGAGACCTGCCCCGGCCGGGAATCGAACCCGGGACCTCTAGCTTCGTAGTCAGGTTCTCTAACCATTTGGCCATCCGGTCGTCTCTCCATATACCTAATGTTTGCAGTCAGTCGGAATGCATGTCATCTCTGTACTGGCCAAAGACTAGGCGGTGTCCTTACAGATGTGCAAGTTGCGGAAAGTTTCCAAAAAGTTGGAAATATTATCGGACATTTCTAGAAATTTTCGCACTGAGTTTCAATCCCCATACAAGAAGAAGTTTTCCTATATGAAAAATTCCGCAATTTTGGAAAGTTTCCTTTGGCACATCAGTAGGTGTCGTGCACCGGGACCCTCACTATACCCAGTAAATTATGTTACCTTCAATGGACCCATAACTTAAGCTGAGTTACGGATGCCTTGCCGGCCCTTTGAGAAATAAGTAGGCTCGTTGTTTGAAGATCCCTAGTTGTACCGGTCCGGAAATACTGGCGCTGCAAGCTGATTCCAAATTTTCACAGTGCGTGGCAAAAAGTTCTGCAAGAAAAGAACTGTAGTAGACTCCCAGCTATTGATGATCAAGCAAACATTTGGAGGTCCAATTTCATAAACAGCAGATGAACCGCATGCCCGTTACATTAGAGCGGGTTCTGGAGGGAGTTGTGTATGCAAAATTAGAGGACCGCATTCTGTGAATAGTTTTGAACTCGGAAAAGCTTGCAAATCATGATTCTGAATGTTGCTAGGAGGTCCAGTGGTCCATTTCTTTTTTATACCTGAACCCCTAAGACATCATGTAAATGGACTGAAAAAATGCTTTAAAACCATTTTAATAATAATTTTCCTGACAATATCCCATTTTTACAAGCTTTAATTTAACTTTCAATGTATATCTGTCTTCCAGTAGCCGGATTAACTTGAAATTTGGCATACTTATGTAAATCTGATGACAATACAATAATCGGATAGTGACATCCTATTGGTAGGGAGTCTGAAGGACGGAACTCTTCAACGGTTAATGGCATCGACTTGAAATTTGGCACGGAAATGTAGTTTAGATGACGATAAAAGTACAATCAACAAAGAGTACAGTTAGACTGTAGGTATTATTTATAGTTTGAATCTATCTATTGTATTATTCTAATTGGCATGAAGTCATAAAAGTACCTATCAGTTAGAAAATTTGCAAAAAAACATTATTATTCACCATTTTCAGTAGAAAACTGCTCGACCACTAAAAACATTCAGATCTGCGAACTCCGAGAACCTGCGGATGCGAATTCTACGAGTCATCAAACAATTTAGGTGGACACGGCACGAATACTATCGTTAATTTAATGAGTCAAACCGCCGAAACCGAAAACGCAGGCGAACGCCGGCGCGTGCGTCGCTCGACGCCGCGTAAATATAGAAGCGTATGACAACTTTCGACCGGATTTCATTCAGTCCATGAAGTTTTGGTTTACGCGCTACGCACGCTCCATTGAAATATTCTGTGAAACAGTGCAAAGTGAAGTTACTACCGTATATACATAGATACTTATATATTTTAGTGCAAAATGACGCTCCGTAGAAGTGCTAGTTTTCAAGTGTATAGACATGTGGATTCAAATACAAGTGACACTTCAGGATCGTCAAGTTCAGGAAATTCAGACACGCCTCTGAAAAGGTAAAAATTAAACCACAAAAACTTTCTCTCTGAAAATGAAAAGCATCTTATCGTCATCTTACAAGGTTAATTCAGTATGTTATTCTGATTATTTATGAGTATTTATATATTGCATCTGTCACTTTTTAAAGGTCGCGGTTATTTATAACTGAGTAAAACAAACAATAACTACGCGCGCTCAAATTGAGCTTTAGCATATGAATTATGCAGTTTACGTTAGTTTTGCTAGGATATTTTGTATGATAGCTAGTTTTCAAGCTGAATTTTTGATTACAGCGTAGGCTACCGTAAAATAACCTATATTGGTGTATTTCCAGCATTCCTATATTATATGGTTACTAATAATTTGTACCTGTGAAATAACTAAAACTCAGCGATAATACCGGAATACCCTAAATATATAATAGTAGATTGTACAACAAGAGCATAAAACGAGCCATTTTACCCAAGACGTTCATATAGCGTCACGTCGAAGGGAAAATGGGTTTGATGCTCGAGTTTTACACTGCTTTTCACTTGGATTGCGAGGAAATGAAATAGCGACAGTGGAAACAATTGTTCCCTTTCTATGTACCTTTTATTTTTCATGCATTGTTATATAATTATATTTTTTAGTTTTATTGATTTATTTTGATTGATTTTTAGTTTTATATAAATTAAAAATTATCAAAAAAATATGTAGAAACTTTTTTGTTTGTGGCTGTTGACACCTGATTACCTTGGTCTTAGGCGAATATTTTACTTTATGCACTAGAACATAAAAAGTCATTTTATGTCGCCTATAGATCCAGCATAAACACGAACTTTACGAGCATGAGAAGTGAAAATAGTAGTTTAGGTATATTTTATACATTCGGCTGCTATTTACTCTTGAACTACTAATAATTCTCAAGCAAACTTAACCGTTATAGTTTTCCTTGAAAGTTTTGATATACTTACTAGGTACCATCCTGAATTTTTAGAACCTGAACACACCGGTTTAGATTTTAGAGGGGGGGGGGCTCCATTTTAATGAAAATTGGCACTTTAAAGTTGAATATTTCGCAAACAAATCGCTGAAACGAAAAATCGTCTTTGCAAACCCTTAATGGTTTTTTATTGTACCATTTGGTTGGTATAGTCTACATATATATCCGTGCAAAATTAGAGCTTTCTAGCATTGATAGTCCCTGAGCAAAGCCGCGGAAGGACGGACAGACAGACAGACAGACATGGCGAAACTGTAAGGGTTCCGTTTTTGCCATTTTGGCTCCGGAACCCTAAAAAAATACGATGGAAAAACATATTTCAATAGATTGTACCTACCGTCAATGCCAAACCCAAGACCGTTCCGAAACTCGATTTTTGTTTCATTGAATGCTAAAAATAAAGTAATTTGCTAAAATGTCGGGGCTTTCGCATTGTCAACGTGACCATGCCGTGGGTGGAGAAATGATAAGGAAGCAAAACAAATACTAAGGGCTGACAATAGCTATTCAAAATGAAGCTTGTTGCGTAAATCGCCCATTCTCATTTTATTGTGCACCTGTCTAATTACCATACCGCTTTTTACCGCACTAGTGACACGGTAATTAGACTTGAGTGCACAGATAAATGTAAATGGCAGCCGTCCTTTTTTAGACGTGCACTCAGTTGCAGTGTCGTGTCGCTTTTACATGACAAAAAAGCGGTACGGTAATTAGACAGGTGCACGATAAAATGAAAATGGCCGAAATAGTAAAGACGTCGATTTTGAATAATTTATCGGATCAGGCATTACTAAGTCACTATATTTTTTATCAAAACCTTTACGGTGAAGCGTGTGAAGTTCATAATCCGCACTAAGCCCAGATGGGAACTACGGCCCGAGCCCTTCCAATTTGAGAGCCTGTGTCCTGCAGCGGGAGGGACATATTTAGGTAGAGATGATGATGATTGATTGAAATACCTACTGATTGAACGACCTTGACCGGCAAAGTCTTTTGAAACAAATTTATAAACCTTTATCTAACCCATACATACACTTACATATACAATCGCGCCTCTTTCCTACAGAACAGTAGTAAATAAGTACAGTCGAGTTCATTTACTTGTGAGCTAAAATATCAGAACACGACTCTATTGTTAACGGCGTAGAAGTGTGTGAGTAGAAGCCGTGAACCCAACCATGAACCGTGTTACAGATGACTATGTAGTGAATAAAGTTTTACCATCGTAACCTATTTTGTCGGAAAAGTTAGTAAGTATTTATCATTTTATCTTGCTTTCTCAACTAGCTTACTGAAGTTTACTGAAACTAACTAAGAAAGGAAGATAAAAACATTATTCACTAAGAGTATATAGAGGCCGTAGTGCCTAACATTTTTGACGCCCGCGATGGCAATCAAATGAAAGGTTTTGTATGCGAAACCTGTCATTTGATTGCGATCGTGAGCGTCAGAAACGGTAGGCAATAAGGCCTCTGTACAGTGGATTGTTCTATGGCCTCACAAGAGGATCGTGCGTGGATACCCGTCTCCCGCGTCTCGCATCTTGAGTTTTTCGGGATTCATGTGCAAAATTACATTTTGCGGTGTACTACGGCTTATGTAGCCTGCACTGACTGCTTGAGGTATACCATCTTAGGCCTCTAGGTTGGCAACGCATGTTTATGGGCGGCGGTGATCTCTTACCATCAGGAGACCCACTTGCTCGTTTGCCATACAGTCGAATAAAAAAAAAACACCCGCGATGCAATTCATTGGTGTATGTGAAGTTCCCAATCCAATCCTCACTGGAACCGCGTGGGAACCCTATTCTAAAATCCGTGACTGTAAACATAGAACGTCCGAGTAAATGTTTTTTTTTTGTAATGATTTATTGAAATTCTATATTAAATACTTAAAATACTTATCTATTCATTCTGTGATACCACATAAGTTCTAAGTTGGTTATTTCTAGATAAATGTATAAGTAGTTTATTTAGATACTTTAATTATGTATAAAGTTAATTTATAAGTGTTCCTTAAACCTCTTCCTAAAAAATAAATGAGGTTAAAATAGCATAATATGTTATGTATAAGTTAATTAATGTAATTAATTTTTAAATTGCCGCGCCCCAACAGGGCATCATTTTTTATATTTTTTTGTAAAAGGTGTTGCAATAAATAAATACTGAATACTGAATACTAAATTCTGGTTGTTTGTTTATAATAGATTTAATCAGCTCCTCCGCGCGTCAGTCGCGCGTCACTGGGCGTACTTCAGAAAAGAGAGGCCTGCGCTGCGGGCCCGAGGGCGCTCCATCTCGGACCTAGGGCTCTGCTCCCTCACTGACAATGGTATGTAACTACGACACAGATGTATTGAATGTTTTGTCATCGTTTTTAGGGTTCCGGAGCCAAAATGGAACCCTTATAGTTTCGCCATGTCTGTCTGTCTGTCCGTCCGCGGCTTTGCTCAGGGACTATCAATAGTAGAAAGCTGTAATTTTGCACGGATATATATGTAAACTATGCCGACAAAATGGTACGATAAAAAATTAAAAAAAAAAATTCAAACTTGGAATATTCCGTACAAAATACGAAATCCTTAGAAAACTATTACTTAATTGTTTCGTAATGGCTACGGAACCCTATTTCGGGCGTGTCCGACACGCTCTTGGCCGGTTTTTGTCTAAAAAGTTAGTATTCATCTTGCTATCTCAACAAGCTTACTGAAGTTTACTGATACAATGGCACGCGGCGTATTTTTACAAGATTTACGTTGTCTGTCTGTCTGTACCTAATCAAATCTTGCAAGTTAAATTTGACCAACTTCCAGTAGTCAGATTGACTTGAAATTTGGAATACTATGTAAATCGCGTGACAATGCAATAATCTAGTAATGACATGCTGGTAGTCCAGCCAAGATCGTCTCCGCAGGACGGAACTCTTCAACGGTTAATAAGCATCGACTTTAAATTTGGTATGCAAATGTAGTTTGGGTGGCAATGCAAGTACAGTTAACAAAAAGTACAGTCAGCAAAAAAAGCTTGTATTACAAATGAAAATTTTATGGTTAGGTTATTTAGAATACAATACATCCGCCCGCACCAAATTTCAACTCAATCCGATCACAGGAAGTGTGCATTTTTGTAGATATATATGTAAACTTTTGGTTGTAAGTAGTTTGCTCAGAATCGAGATTAGGTAGAATCGATTACACTATGTTTTAAATTAGGTTGTATTTGTGTTTTAAAATCCTTTTTTTATTGCGTCCAGTCTAAAAGTTACGACTTCTCAGTTTTCTCAGGTGATTTTCTTCTAAAAACGTCAAAGCGCAACTGAAAAATACAAATTATAAGTGTAGAGTTAGAAATGAAGTAGAATTACTGACTTATCAAAACACACGAATATCTTTTAAAATATTGATGGTATTCAAAAATAAATGCATTCAACTGACTTAAAATGAAAAATATTTTTGGGGTGTCTGAAGTTTTCATTTATTTATTTAACACCTTGTAGGTATAAATATACAAACAAACACAACGGACCAACTTTTTGATACATGCACAAAGGCGAATCTATCCCTTTATGGGATCTCTACCAGTCAACATTTACAGGAGCATTAAGTTCAGGACAGAGAAAAACAGAGTTGAAATAAATAGTGGGAGCTATATAATACAATGCTTTAAATAATTATGATACCTACATAAATCTATAAAAGAAACCTAAATATCATAAAAATAAACTACTATGGGTGTATGTACAAGCATAATAATATGAACAATACATAAGAATACAATAAACATTGAGTGTTCTAAAAATTTAAGAAGAAAATGCGAGTCATATTTCCTCAAGCCTTCCATAAACGATATCACTGTGATGGATAGTCTGATGAAAGTCGGTAGGTACTTAACTGATTCCACTGTCTTGGATTGCACTATGACTATGAGGAATTGAGTTTGAGAATGCAAGTTTTGGAAGAGGAAGACGGACAGGCCAAAAAGACTTTGATACACGACCTTAAACGATGCTGAAGTAGGTGAAATTTGACCGGTTTAAGAACAAGTCTTTTTTTTACTCTTAAATTCACTCTTTGTCGGACCCTAACTGGTTACTACTCTCATCTACTCAAAGGTTGACTGGTAGAGATCCCTTAAAGGTATAAGTCCGCCTTTGTACAAGTATCTCAAAGTTTGTCAATTGTGTTTTGTTTCTTTCCTTTTGTACAATTAAGAGTTTACATACATACAAGTTACCTACATGTGCAAACAATGATAGTTTCGAATAAAAGTTTGTAATAAAGGTAAGTGAAATAATAGAGCGTCTCATACAATGTAAGAATTATTGGACAACTGGTCACGATCGTCACGCATCGCACGTGATTCTACCTATTCAGCTATTTCCCAAGTTTTTATTACAAGGCAACCTAAACATATATACCTAGTAGGTATTCCTAGTAATAGAGACATTATCAAAGTAGAATAGAATTATCCACAGAGATCATTGAAATGATTAATGCTCCAATAAATGTGAAGAAATTTGCGATCCTAATTTTCGGAAAATCCCTTTTCACCGCAGCTCTACGATCCTCAAGGAATGTCTAGAAAATTTTAAGTTTAAAAAATAGCGATTTAAACTGCGCGTCTTTTTTATCATATCACGTTAAAACTCATTTTATGAACTTTTATTTAATTCGCCGTCATTCCAGTGTCCTTAATTAGATGACAATGTAAATATTGTCAACAAAAATTACAGTCAGCACAAATCTTGTAATAAAAATATTTTTATTTTATTTAAAAACGAAAAATCAAAAACTGAAGAGTGGTCCATCCTATCTATCTTTAACAGGGCACAGCACTGCGCATAGCACATGGCAACAAGATAATTGTTTTTTCTCTATTAATTAAGCTGAGTTTCCACCAATAATGTCGGAGGATGTGTTGCGAGGAATGCGCTTTTCATTAAGAGCGTTTATACCTGCTGAGCTGGCAACGTTGCATTTTTGTTCGTTTTTCTCGATTATTCCATCGAGAAAAAAAAATGAATGAAAATTAATAATGTTGTCTGATAGAACACTTCTTAATATATATAAGTTAATGTGTCTACTCCAATAATTATTCGTTATAAACCTTATTTACTTTAAAAACCGGTCATAAACATTAATTCGTGTATAAGGAATATAAAAGACTATCCTTGAATAATTATTGGAGTAGACACATTAACTTATATATTAAGAAGTGTTCTATCAGAAAATATTTTTAATTTTCATAAAAAAAATATAGAATAATCGAGCAAAACTAACAAAAATGCAACGTTGCCAGCTCAGCAGGTATAAACGCTCTTAATCAATAGAATGCGTTTCTATTAATTAATGAAAAGCACATTCCTCGCAACACATCCTCGCACATTATTGGTGGAAACACAGCTTTAATAATTACTATATTTCCTAGATCCCGAGCTGGATTTTCTGGCATTCCCGTCCACCGTGACCGCTCGCCGCTCCTTGCAGGCGTTTGGCACGACACCAACACGACCCGCGCTCTACGTCACGTAAGTCAATTTCACTTGGCCACAACGGCAACGGCTAAATATGGCATGGCGCATCCAGAATAGAGAACAAATTGAGTATAGCCAATTTGTTATCTGAAATACCTTATTTTTATTATTATTGGCCCTATGGGGACCCGGTCATTAAAGGCATTCATGGGGCCGAAGCTAACATGAAGAAGCCTATGGCCACTTGCGAGTTCATCATTGAACCGGAAATATGGGTGCTCTTCACTTTGTATATTATTATCTTGAGAGGAAACTTCATAAGTTTTTTTTAATAGAGATATGCCTGTTTTTTTTTTAAACTAGGATAAGAAATTGTTTGGCTTCTATTTGGGCACAGAAATTCAGCGAGATGATGAGCGAGATGTTTTTTTGGAGAAAATGTCTAAGAGTAAGCAAAGTTATATCCCCTTCCTGATTTTTAAAAATTATAATAATACCTAGCCGTTTTCGGCAACAGTGACTTGAGTCTGCGTATTGCATTTATGGGCTGGGATGTTTAGCCCTTAGGCCGCTTGTAGACGTCCGTTGTTTTCACCGGAAAACGGACCGTTTTTCTTTGCCGGACTTGTGGTGTTGTGTGGCTTACAATGAATGTGTGTACATGCACCGGACACTTGTCCGGCGACGAAGCCATACAACACCGCAAACAACGGTCCGTTGTCCGGTGAAAACAATGGACGTCTACAAGCGGCCTTACATGGCTGACGTAGCCGATCGTTGCAGTGAACGTGCTCTTGCAAGCAGCACAAGTTCTGTACCATCATTGGCATAGTCGTAATGCAGGCGTTTTCAACCTTTTGGTTTTAACGGCACACTTTTCGTTCATCAAAGTTTCACGGCACACCAGTAAAAATAGCCAAGTGAGAGTCGGACTGGGGCATAGAGGGTTCCTTACAGTATACCCAAATAGAATAGGTAACATAACGGAGAGCGAAGGCTTATTAATCGTACAAGCCACGCGTCAGTTGTTTTCGTACCATTTTCTCATTAAAATAGCTATTCATGATTTCAATACAGCATACACTTAAATTTACGCGGCACACTTTTTGAAAACGTCTGTTGTAGTGTATGTTCGAAGGCAGTCTTACTTTTAGTTCGTCACGCGAAATAATGCATTGGTAAACTGTATGACATAAAAATCTGACACAGAAATCTGACGCAAGGCGTGGGCGACGTGGGCCTCGCGCTTCAAATTGTTCTTGTTTTTTGCACATTTAAAAATCCGTCATCTAATGTGTGGTGTGCCATCATAGGGCCTCTCAAAATTTATCTTGCCCACGCCAAATTTTGGTCCTGCGCCGCCAGATCTGACACGTTCAAACCAAGTATATTGAATCAATTTACTGACGTAAGCAATCCCCATCTGAGATGACAACGCAAAATACATTGTTATATAGTGTCTTAGGCGGGAATACACCATGCATGTAGGTTGCACATTTTTCATATTTGTACTAAGTTTGCCGTAGGTACAGTCACCAGCATTAATATCTGCCACAGCGGAGCGTGCAAAAATATCTGACACGTCCTTCCGGCCCTAGAAATAGAGTCGTATCAGATATTTATGCAGGCTTGTTGTGTCAGATATTGGTGCTGGTGACTGTACATGGGACAGCTACTTGCCCAAAAATGTGGGATTTTGAGTGGTTTGTAACTCTAAGTAAAATCAAATTGCCGCCAGTTTTTCTGTCATTCATGTAATTGCAATCAATATTATGCGCAATGCACCACCGCGCATGTTTCGCTAGGCTGTACCAACGTCCATCCAACAATCGACTTTACAATCTTGGGTATTGTGTGTAAAATGGCACGACTCCATTGACATAGCCCAGATGACAGCTCGATGGTTTGTTAGGGACAGTGTGTATGTGAATTTTGTTGTGAACGCGGAATATGTAGTGTAATTTAAAAAATAGTGTCCTGGATACCTTAAAAAATAATCCAAAATATTTTTAATACCGTAAAGTTTTTTTGTAGTGTTTTCATTTCAGTGCAAGTAACTTGGTTTTAGGACATTTTCGTTTGTTTCGTGAAACGGTGTTTAGAGTTAGGGATTTGAAGTATAAAATTGGTATTAATTAGGTATAAAAGTATTAAATATTAAAGGGATTAATGTCAAGGATGTTTTGGTGAACTCGGTGTGCAAATATTTCTGCGTGCGCATTTCCGAGCGTGAAACTGAAACCTACTAAGTATTACAATACAATACACAATAGGTACAATTATAGTTCTTCTGATTTTAATTAGAACGAAAACTAAAAATGACTGAATGAATGATTTACTTACAGAAAAAAAAACGAAATATTATCTATGTAAATCAGCCAGCGTTTTACTGAACTTAGGTTATTAGTTTTTTTTTATATTTTTAATGTTACATTTTGACCACAGGTGAGAAGGAAAAAAACGTTGAGAAAATAGTAGCCTCCAATAATAACACAAAATAAAGTATAGATACCTTTCAAAAAATAACGATCATTGTAGCTTGAACATGTGATAACAGTGCGTGAATAACACATTTTCATTTCTTTAAGGCTCTCAAACGGTATGATTGCATATTGCATCCCTAAGATTTCCTAGGAATTTTCCGCAAACCGAATCACGGAAAAGATTTATCTACTTATAGGAAAGTTTACAAACCTACGTTGTAATAGATAGGACTTTATAACATTTCCGCATAACTATAAAAATAATAGAGTCGGAAAATCTTACGTATTAGATAATAACAAATTCTTAAATAATCTTTCAATTATCTTATACAATGCTGCCATACTTGATCGTAAATATTCAATACCAAGGTAAGCGAAGATTTGTAGGTCATAGTCCTATGCGGAAAGACAAACAAGTTTTTTTGGATACGCCGTGTTCTTTTTGTACATATTAGGTATCTCATTCGTGTTTTAATAGGCAAATCAAAATGAGTTCTAACTTAATGATAGGTATCTAAAAACTGCAATAGGAATGGCAATAGTAGGTACATCTTACAATATGATAGTCTCTTGTTAGTTTACTTTTCTGCGAAAAGATTCCGAGGATGTTTCGAGGATATGCCGGGCAGAAAGGCCGGCACTTTTTTGCAGGAAAAATAATGTAAAATAATCAAATAAGTAAATATTTATTTAAAAAAGTCCAGGTCAACATCAACTCTCTTCATTGCCATTTTCTTGGTCCCTTTCTTGGTTTTCTTTCTTGGGCCTTCAGGTCACTCTTCTTAAATATTTAAAAGTATGACCGAATTCTTCAGCTAGCTAAGAAAGCCAGCTTATAATGTACCTACTTATAGCGGTAATAGGTTGTAGGTAGTGCATGTTATGGACCCTGCGTGTAATCCAATACACTTGTAAGTCATCACAGTATTCAAACGTAAACTTAATGTAAAACGTTTTCAAGCGTAATAGTTTATGCAAGTAAATATAACAATACAAAACTGTTGCTCGATAGGTCTCATGGAAAACCATAAATTATGCTATAGATTAGTGGTTCGGACTACTGCCCTATTTTTATGAAGCCTTGAACCAGTTTGTGGTCACACCTAGGCAAGGTATACAATAGTTATGGTAAATTGTACTTATTGGAGTATTGGAATTTGGAATATTGGAGGGAAAATAGTAGCACTCGCATCGCATAATAGATTAAAAGTAGCTGTACCCGAAATTGGTCAGGAGCTATATGTAAGTTCCTAGTTAAGTAGCGAATGAAATTTAATATCTTCAGATTACTTTCGCAGAGTTTACAAATCAGAAAAGAAAAATAGGACGTTTTGAAGACGTTTCTGTTTTATTTTATTGTATTTTAGTTATTGTCTTATATCTTCTAATTCTGTACTTATAGTACCTACAATAATAACTTTCAGTATTTCAATGCACAATTCTATTTAAGCTTTAGCTCAATTCGGTCTTCCAGTGAAAATAGCTCTTAATCAATTCAAAAATCTCATCTAAAATAAACATGAATCGATAACTGGTGATTTCAGAATAATAATGAGATATCTTAAGGTGTGTGTAGAAAGACTCAATTTAAGTGGAAAAAGTGTACATAAAATATCAAGTCATTAGTCGCTTGAAGAGAATATTTAGGTGAGTTAAAAAACTAAGGGTCTCCGCCCACTACGCCGTAGCATAGCATGACCGGAACTGTACCAACTGACACGGACGAAACAATTGAAGTCTCCACTCACGGATTCATACGATTGGTACAAAGTTGAGTATCGCGCTTACGGTGTGCGTGTGACCCACTGGAGATACAAATTGTTCTGACTTTCGCAGTAAGAAGTAAGAGTAGCGTTGTTCGATGATGTACAGATGCGTTAATAATGATCGTATGTGTATACACGCGTGCCTACAAGCAAAAAAGCGGTCTGGCAAACGTCGTATGCCGTGTTTTGCCTGTGACGGGAAGGTCATGATATGTCAGCATGTGTCTGACTAGTGATGTTCCTAATATGGTACATTGGTACAGTGTATGGGCGAATACCTTAATTTAAACGTATGACTCATTTATTATCTTTACAATAAAGTGATCCCAACAACTGGTTCTCGATAAATGCTTGCTATCTGATAATATGAGATATATTATATAAAACTATTAAGCATATATTGACAATATTTAGTCATCATTGAATATTAACGGACATTGTTAAAATCAAAATGAAAAAAAAAAACAATTCAAATAACCGCAGTGAGTGTTGGTTTACAATGCTGAGTGGATAAAGTTTGATTGTTTGTACTCGACTTTATTTGTGTTCAGCTGGATTGTCTGTAGCTTTTTAAATTTTTTGTGAATTTGCATAAAACCAGCCTCACACTCAAAAAACTTGTCTCACCTGTTAAGTCTCAGCTGACGAATAGGTACAAGGTTTTAGAAAGTAAATCCAGGATATTTCGTATATTTTGTACGCGCGTATATAAACACACACACACACACACACACACACACACAGCACACGCACGCAGATACACGGATGCGGACGCGACGCACACACAACCTTTCCCATTAGTAGAATCCTAAATAAATATACAATAAACAGTCCAATTAAACTTTCAAGGCACATCAACATTAAATCATGAACGTCTATGGATTGTTTGTTCAGTTTAGTTAATTTATTTAAACGTCCTAAAATTGACAACCTTTTTTTATTTTATTTGTGTTCATACACTGTTCTTAAATTCATGGACCGAATCCAAAATGAAGAGGCATTTCGTACCCACCATATAATATAAATAAACCAGCCTGGAGCGTGTTGGACACGCCCGAAATAAGGTTCCGTAGCCATTACAAAAAAATTAAGTAATATTTTTCTAGGATTTCGTATTTTGTACGGAATATTCCAAGTTTAGGTATATTTTATACCTTTGGCTGTTATTACTCTTAAGCAAACTTAGCCGGACGGACAGACAGACAGACAGACAGACATGGCGAAACTATATAAAGGGTTCCGTTTTTGCCATTTTGGCTCCGGAACCCTAAAAATGAGCGCAACTATGGAGGTCTATCCCTTAATATAGATACCATGATGTGCTAGTGGATATAGCTCCCCGCATAGTCGCCAATTGCCAGGCAGGGCATTATGATAATTATGGAACTGTATATCTGAAATTTTGATAATTCAAGACGCAACACCGTCAAAAAAATCTGAAAACAGCTTCGTGGAGTAATTATTTATTCTGATTAGGTTACTTTTAGTTATTTAAATGGTACTTTTGCTATTAACAGTAGTTTAATACAGCTTTAATTTGGTTATGTTTCTAGGTATCGGCATGGCGTGAATGGACTTTAATTCTAACATAAATACCGTGGCTTAGTCGCAGCTTGCAGCTTTTTGAGAGCTTAAAATGCGAAGGTACTAACATAAGGGCATGTGCATGTACTGATATCAAAATGCACTATAATCATGCGCACATACAAGCTAGTAATTTACATTCTGATAATGGTAAACACATTTTTCGCTACTTATATTATAAACAATTGTATCCTGACAAAGGATGCACTAAAAAACCTTAGAGGTTGTTATTTCTCAAGTTAAACTAAAGAATAATGTTTAATATTAATTTATTAGTTTTACATCTTTTCCATGCTTTCAGTATTTAGCACGCCATCAAAAAATCAAGTACCTATAAGATGTTTTTAATTACCTTCTATATCTTCTATAATCTATATCCTACTTCTATAAGCTCGACGAATCATTTGATTTTCCTTTTAGAGTTTAAATAGCTAATTATATTATTAGAGCTACATAAAATAAAATACTAATATACCTTATTCATACCCTGGCTAAATAATTAAAACAAAAATGGCAGTAACTCCTATTTTTTCGATGGTTGAAATAGAAAACACCTAAATTGACTTACAAAGTTTTGTAATAAATAACAAACTTCGATGTTTTCAGATAGCTTTCTTGGAAAATGATAGAATAAAGTCGTTTTTTCTTATTATTTCTTTTTGATACAAGTATACTCGCAACTGAGATAATGTATGTGTTACATGTGCACTGTAACAGCTCTGAAAATTTTCTAAACTCCATTAGGTATTTATTAAAACTTAAGTTAATTACTTAAGGTAATTAATTACCTGCTATAATCTAGCAAAGACAAATGGTAAACTGACGGATAAAAACAAAGGAATGTCAAGTTGACATAAGCTTAAAAAGTATTTGACAGCTATTATTTTGTTGATAAAGTTAAATATTTATAACATGTAGATTTAAATCAATAGTTACTTGTTATGCAAGGCTGGAAAGTAACTGTTTGGCACGAGTACAGATTATTGAAAGATTGATTGATTATTGAAATTGTTTTTATTGAAAGGCGAGCAAGCGAAGGGTTCTAGGATTGAACCACGAGCGAAGCGAGTCGTTCAAAAGAAGAATCCTGAGTTTCAAAGGCACGAGATGCTAAACAACTTTACAGCCGAGCGAAACACACAATTTTTCACCTCACGACAGCGAGAAAAATGTAAATGGAAGAAAATAAATTGAACACTTATAAATCAGTTTCAGGTTATGCTAGCTAATTCTGCCAGTGGCTTTTTCTAAATCACAGAATTCTCATCCCATGGAAATATCTCAAAATACATCCACGTTCTTGTCTCCATAAAAGAGGGAATTTCGAAGTCCAAGAAACTGAAATGAGCTTTTTTATTACTAAATAAATGTTTAGTAATAACATAACACGTTAATTAACAGATTTAAATATTACTTCAACAATGTATGACGAACTTTGTGAACACGTCAATATTCAACGCTTACTTCCTCAACCTCGTATCTACCCGAATTGTATAGAACAAATACACACTATCGTACTTACCATAAAGATGATTGTAAAGCAATATAATGGGCCAGATACGAGGTTGTGAAAGTAAGCTGTCGATATGTATTTTCTCAAGGGGCACCCGTTCATGATAACGTTCGAATTTCAAAAACTCTTTCCAGCCAAGAGGATAGAAAGCGATTTTCCACGTAGATTTCGAAGGATAAAGAAAGCTTTTTCGAGCTAGTAAAAAATGGTGTATTATTTTGAGTTGATACCGCTTTAGATATAGGTGTGCTTGTATCACAATTATAATTAGAAGATTCAAATTAAATATCTAATTACAAATAAACTAAACTTTAAGACTAAATTTTGAAAAGGTTTACCTTACTATAAGGTGTATAAATATAGATACCTACTTCAAAACACCACCGGACGATATATACTTAGGTCCCAGGAGGCAGGCAGCGTTTTCTATTATACCTATATTGACTATGCTATAAGTATGTGCTCTACCTAAACGTAGTTATTTTACTAAAAGGCAAAGCAAGGATTTCAGGTATTTTCGTTGCATGGAAATATAAGTGCTATGTTGAGATTCTGTAGATGTTGCATGTGGAACATTTTTGTTAATTTACATTATACGTACTTCCACGGTACTTCCTAACGAAAATGTTCACACCGCGCTAGGTACGTATAGGTATCAAGTGCTTAGCGCTAACTAACTCCTATCAATATCACGATGCAATCATTTCATATTTTTTAACAAACTTCTAAAAAAGAGATTAAGTGGGTACCAATTTGGTTGATTTTTCCTAAAAAGAACAAAATATTGAAAAAAAAAATTAGTTAACTCCAAAAAACTATGAAAATAATTTTACACCAGTTTAAAGTCTGTGCCTCAGCACGAGCCAGAAGCAGTGGACCACCTACAGTCATCTTCATTTAGTCAACCTTACCCACGCTTCTATCACTCGGTCACTCCTGCTGACTCGTGCCGAGGCACCGACTACAAAGTGGTAGAAATTATTTTCATGGTTCTTTGTAGTCGTTTGTTATAAAATTGTTTTACCTTTATACGCTTATGGCTGTATCTTTAAGGGCACTGAATCGCTTTTATCAGTAACCAGTGAACGTAAAACAGATAAAAAAGATCCTGCCAACCGGCGTTCGTATAAAATAGGTCGTTGCGTAGGAAATAGGCTGTAAATAATGAGAAAGTATTGCAAGGGTACCGGGATTTATCAGTATCGTTTTTCATCAAATTATTACCACATATAGCACTTTGTCACTTTCAATCGAGTTAAAAAGAGCTCTGTCTACGGCATCACGTAGGTATCTCGTATCTCAGATAGAGTGTACCTATGCTTAACCGATTTAAAAAAAAGATTTATGTTCTCATCTCAATTCGGCTGCATTTTCATGTTAGTTACTACGTCAAAGTTCGTTATGAATTGATTTGTTTTTTTTTTGTTTGGAGGGTATAGGTTGATCCCATTAAGATTTAGATAAGTTATTTAAGTTCTGTATTTATGTTGAAATTATGTTTGATGATGATGTTTATCGTCATTGTTGCTATGCCTATCCCGGAATTTCAATTCAATTAGACCTAATGGATCACGCACGCGCGAGTGTAAAAGCTAGTTTTTATACTCCGTAGATATACAGTCACTGGCACCAATATCTGATGCAACAACGCGTGCATAATACCTATCTGATACCTAACATGTTTCCAACTTTTGTGATTTTCATGCACTCATAATTAAATACCACAAACGGGACTTATCACGCTAAACACACGAGTAATATGATTGATTTTTGGAGTCATTTTTTATTTCAACTCCAAATTTGTTACTTTTACGGGTATCCCGTGAAACCATATCGTAAATACAAAATGAGATACGTAACCTGAGATATGTATGCATAGGAAAAATTCGTGTCTAGATTCCTGCCCAGCAGTGGTGTAGCACGCAGCACGGAATGCTGAGGACCTGGGTTCGATTCCCAGTGCTGGTCTCTTTTTCTGGTTTTTCTGTGCATCCATGTCTCAGTTTGTATTTACGACACGAGTAATAATTACCTCGACGTTTTGGCCACAGTAATGTGGTCGAGTAGACAGAAGGGTGTTATTACTCGTGTGTTTTCCGTGATAAGTCCTGTTTGTAGTATTTTATTTAACTATCTGATACGACTTTATTGGGCCGTATATTGTAGGAGTGTCAGGTATTATTGCACGCTTCGCTGTGGCATATATTAGTGACTCTACTTATACACTGCCGGTGGACCTTACGAGGTGTCTGTGCGCAGGTCGGCGGGCGGGTCGAGCTGCGCCGTCGGCGAGGAGGCGAGCGACGGTAGCGACGCGGAGCACACTCGCCGCTCTCACCACCACCACCTCCGGGTGCCAACGCCAGCACTACCCGGACAGTGAGTTTATATTTTACTTCATCACCATCATCATATCAGCCGCAGGACTTCCATTGTTTTACGTAGGTCTTCCCCATAGACCTCCAGTTGCTCCGGTGGCTTTAATCAGCTCATCCGTCTATCTCGTTGGTGGATGTCCTAAGCAGTGCTTGCCGATCCGTGGTCTCCTTTCGAGAACTGTTCGGCCCCAGCATCGGCCTTCTGTTCTCCGTGCTAATATGGCTTGCCCATTGCCACTTCAACGAGCTAATTCGCTCTCTCACTCTTCTACTTACGTATCTCCAACTTCTGATTCGATCCTGTAGGTAGACTTTAGAGTAGAGCGTAGAGAAACTCCGAGCATAGCTCTCTCCATGCATAACTCAGTGAGCAACTCTAAGCCTACTCGTATTTATAAGTTCTATAGTGAATCATTATAGCAGCTTTTAATTCGCCCGTTTTCGAATATAGGCCTCCTCTCCATTTATAAACGCCTGACGATCCATTGCCTACCTAGGCCTACATATACTCTACTGCGTCTATTCTCTACCTGCCTGCCGGTAGATGTCGTCCTTCTCTCTCATTGGTAGTCTTCCTCTACTTGGAATGTTGTGACTATTTTACTTACTTTATAAGCCTCCTGTCAGAATGCAAAGGCTATTGGGTTATGCGTTTCCTACGCGAGCCCAACGCAAATTGCGAACTTCATACCATAAATAAATAAAAATAAAAATAAACGGTTTGAGAAACATATATTTTTTTGCCTGTGAGAAATAGACGTTATGGACAGCGCCGCCTTAATAATATCCTAATAGGGTCTTCGTATTGACTTTTTATGTTTTTAATCGAACTTAGATTCAACAAAGTGTTACTCAAATATCTCTAATAAAGCAAACAGAGTACCTATTCAGGAAAGACTTTTATTAACTAAACCAGACCTGCTAGTGGAACAGCAACGATACGTAAAGCTTCGTAAACAATTTCAATATATCTCATTGCATAAGTATTCCGTTTTGTTTATTCGCACTGAAGAATCACTATGTACAAAATTACACGTGCAACTAATACACTAATAATACTATTTAGGTAAGTAAGAGTATTTGTTCATTTTCCTGTCTATCTTGAATGTAAATATATAACTGTGATAAGGCGATGAAACAACGCCTGTAATTTTGTGTAGTGCTCGACGTTTAACGGTAAAGATGTCTTGACACCTTAAATATATGGAAAGTTGACTATTAATGCGAACTATTTTTGTGTCCATAAAATGTATTTTGAAATAAATTAAAAAATGGATGTTATGTTGACTGAAACCACAATTGAATCTAGTCCTCGAGTGAAATGGAGTTTAAGAAGAGACAGTTTACCGATAGCCACTTTGCGGAAAGCCTTTTTAAAAGGACGACTATCAATTGAAGGCGATAGGAGACAGTAAGTTGAAAACACGTTTTATTTATATTTAACTACTTATATTATTACTGTGGAAGTATTTGTTTGTTCGTCCTTTTTCACGTTAAATAGGTAGTTGATGCGTTTGACATTTTATAGGTAAAAGTTGGAGAGCTTGTGAGATATACATACGACAAAGCTAAGTTTTATTAAGTACATATTATGTAAAGATCAGGATAACGATTGCGAATCTATAATCTATGCATTCAAAGCCGTGACAAAGCAGGTAGTATTACTTACTGCTGTTTATTTTCTTTTTTATTTTTAACATTTTAACATAGACTTAGTCATATCTTTGTCTTCTGAGATTAGATTCTTATTTCAAGTAGGCATCTACGAAGTATTAATCAAAGATTGCCTTTAGAACCGTTTTCATTGTGAGATAAAATTGAATCAAGATATTATATTCATCTCAAGATTAAAACCATGTCTATTTACTGACAGTGACTATAACGGGTGTGGCCTGGCAACAGCTACTCTTAGTAATACATATTTAACAAAATTGAAGACGTCAAAATAACTTTCATCATAAAAATAGGTTAAAATATTTAGAAGCTATAAACACGTCACAGTTACATAATAAATTCTCACCTTGATTGGCTGCGAAGGGCTGTAACATAATATATTGTACATTTTGCCCCGTCGTAAACACGAACGTATATTTATTGAAACAGTCACGTTTACTATTAGCTGATCATTGAACCTTACACACCATAACACACACAAATACATAATAACATTGCTTGTCGAACGGTTATGTAAAGTTGAGAAGTGGAAATATAGTTATATCTTAATAGTATGGTAGAGATCGCTTTCAAGCGATAAAATCGCCTACTGTCCAACCCACCTTTATATTTTTGTATGTGGTGTTTCAATAAGAATATTTGAATTGTACCCGTATTTATAATAAACAGCTGCAAATAGAACGAAGAATAATATTGACTGTTGTTAAACTGAATATTAAATGACATAACTTTACCAAAACTTTCACAAGTTTTTAGACCAAAATAGCATAAATTATTCCGTTGAATTTTGACTTTTATAAATTCGTGAGAAGTTAAAATTATTCTTTTATTCTATTCATCATCATTTTGGTTTATGGATTTATTTTTGCGATGGATTACATTTCTTGGCTCGATTGAATTGAAGATTCGTATTCTAAAAGATTTTCTAAACATCAAACCTATGAAAAAACTTTGCATGAAGCGGGAAAAGCTACATGAGTAAATTAAATTGTCTGGCCAAGATTGAAAAAACATTTCTTCTTTTTTCCTCGCGTCCCGAATGTAAATATTTCACTTTATATGTTATTTTATTTTACCTTTGTAATCTGCTACATCAAACGGGTTTATTTAGGCTAAATCGTGGCTAAAACTACCTTCCTTGCCTTCCGTATCTCGATAAGATGACCTACTGAGAATAAGGTTACATTTCCCGGATTAATATACGTAAGCGGAGTCATAAATAATGATCATAATTTTGTTCTGTAACTTTTATAGCTTTTTCATAACGAAATCTGTGTACAAAAGCGACTTTATTCAGTACTTCACAAAATGAAATAAGGTAAATGATCTAAGTAGTTTTATTTAAGATAAATTTAGTTTAATTGTTTGTCGAAGTCAAAGATATCTTTACACTTTACTACCTACCGTCGCTGTCACATCTTGTTTTAACTATTGTACATATAAAACTGTCATACAGTGTCAAACAGGCATGCAGGGACAAGATATAAAGATATTTTTGACCATGACTTTACGACAAGGCTTCTCCTCGCGTCATTTTATAAGGATATCAACGTCAGCGGACTGTCAAGTTAACTTCGATTTATTATCAGTTGGCCTGACGGTCACATTCGATCCATGTTGTTTCGCTTGTTGACACTGTTGCGTACTAAATTGATTCTATCGATATAACTAGAGCAACACCAGCTAAAAATTGTTATTTTTTAATACTTTTTTATTGTTGGCAATATCGCCCCTTCTCCCGTGCGTGCTACTGAGAAATACACGGCTGCAATCACTCTCTGATCTTTTAATTAATTTACAACTGTCGTTGATACCCTGGAAGCCTGGCCGTGCGCTGGTGTGGGACGCTACCTGTACAGATACCCTGGCGGCGTCCTACCTACCAGCAACTATCAAATGTGCTGGGGGCGGCGGCAGACGCCCGGGAACGCCTCAAGGTCACAAAATATAGCTGTCTCGGCGCCCAATATCATTTCTTTGCTTTCGGCGTCGAGACTCTAGGTTCTTGGGGTAAGGGTGCGCTGGAGGTACACAGGGAGCTCAGCAATAGGTTAAGGGAGGCAACAGGCAACCCTCGCGCCGGCAGCTTTCTCGCGCAAAGAATCTTAATCGCAGTTCAACGCGGGAATGCTGCCTGCGTGATGGGCACCATGCCAAGAGGCCCACCTCTCTTTTTTAATTAAAGTTTTAGTTTAATTTAATTTTAGTTTTAGTCCTATGGATATTTTGTATTTACAACTGCTTCACCGACTCCAGTGCCTTAAAATCCACATAAAACAGCATATCTCTGCGTGAGCGGCCACATAGGTCAAACTTCTAGGCCACCACGGCTTCCTTTTTTATGGAATAGGGGGAAAACGAGCAAACGGATCGCCTTATGGTAAGTGATTACCGTCGCCCATGGACACCTGCAACACCAGAAGAGTCACTAGCGCGTTGTCCTTTTAGGTGCGTTGCCGGTAGACATAGTTCTGTTCTCTGGTGCTAAAAGTTCTCAAAAAAATCGATCATAACCTGTGTTCTTGTAATACAATGGACATTCAATTACTACCGTGGCTTCCATACGAATGAGTCGTTATTCTCGCTTTCCTTCTCATGCGAATCAGGTCAAGTTTAGAGATTCACTAACAATAGGCGAGAGCTGAGATGTTTATACAGTACTAGCTTTTGCCCGCGACTTCGTCTGCGTAGATTTTTATATTTACACAATACTCGATAGGAATGAAGTTAATGTCCCGCATTGGCCGTTTTCGTGGAATTTTCGAAAAATCCCTTCAAACTACGGCTAAACAATCAACTGAAAAATCTGATCATGATCACCAAGTTTCACATCTATACCTATTGCTCAAGGAATAAGATTTTTATTCTTCGCTTACTATTTTCCTACATCGAGCGATCTCAAAGATTGCGTACATATCTTTGGGATCGCAACCCAGCCTCGCGCTGGCTTGTATGCTGTGTAGAATGCATGCTGTTTTATTGATTGATAGCCATTTCATAGCCATAAAGATTAATTTACACCTTTATAAACTAGAATAAACTCATGTTATTGTAATTTAAAACTATTCAACGCTTGCACACCATAACAATTTATAAGCCTGGGATATCGCTGTTTGTGTACACTACCATTTTCTAAATTCAAACAATTCCTTACTATAACGTTTTAAACTTTCGTGATTCTCACTCATAGTCAAAATACCATATACGGGACTTATCACGCTATTTTTACACAAGTAATATTTACCTCGACGTTTCGGCAACGTTACAGTTGCCGTGGTCACGAGTAGACTCCGTAACTCCGCAACTCCGTAACTGTAACGTTGCCGAAACGTCGAGGTAAATATTACTTGTGTAAAATATTGACTATGAATTCCTTACTATCCTATAAATACGAACATGGGTGTAGTTATGCGAAATTTTGGATGTTTGTTATTCCATCACGCAAATATGGATCAACCAAATGGAATTTGACTCACAGACAGTTCATAACCTAAATTAGCAAATGAGATACAGGTAGGTAGTGCCACGAGAGTTGAACAGAATGATTACACACACAGCTACAAAAATAACTGATTGCACAAAAGGAGAACGATTGAGTAACTGTCAAAATCCTGCTGTCATTACACGGCATTTTGTAGCTGTGTGTGTAATCATTCACTTCAACTCTCGTGCCACTACCACTACCTATATTTTATATACCGAAAAATCGCAGTGCCCGCGGGATAGTGATAAACAAATTCTTCGCCTACGATGTTGCGTTGCGGGCAGCCAGTACCTAGCTAGTCAGGAATGGTTTAATTTTTATTTAGGCGCAAACGGAATATTTTATATAGCTAACAAACTTACATATTTCTATCACTAGAGTTTACCCGCGGTTTCGCACGCTACTCGATCTATTCACTTAAACTATTGGATCTGGTTAGTTATAATTATTTCAATTTTTTATCCCTATCCCGTGGGAATATCGGGATCAAAAGTAGCCTATGTGTTACACACACACCACACACACACACACACACACACACACACACACACACACACACAAACTTTCGCATTTATAATATAAGTAGGATTAATCATTAAAGTTGCCACCTTGTAGTCGTCAATGGCATTAAAGTGGACTGTTGTTGTGTTCACAGTTGTTCAAAAATATTCATATCAATACCTATTAAAGAGGAAACCGAGAATCTTTAAAACCAATCAAATGAACCACCAACTAAATGTAAAAGGGAAACTTTTAATTTAAGCAGAGACATTAAATTGATATGCCTGCTTCAAAAAATTAAGTACATTTTACATGCTCTACTTAAAAAACTATTGTTTAATTAGTTTAAGAAAAGGGAACTCGGAATAAATAATTACTTAATAGGAATAGTTTTACACCAGAGACCCAATTCGATGCCACATGCCATCGAAATTTACTTAAGTATCTAGATTATGGGATTCGATAAAAGAATATTACCTACACTTAAACTACTTAGTTTGAACTCGAAACTTTTTCTTTTTCTTTCCCATTTGAATGTTCAGGATAATGAAGAAAACAGATTAATTGAGTCCCTAGCAACATTAACATTCTGGTTCTTCTGTAGGTAACTTTGTGTATAGTATACTATACCTACCATAATATCTCACGATTAGGTGCCTGTATATGGAGGGCATTGAGGGTTAGCGTAGAAATAGAATTTCTAAAAAGTAACATATAGCGTTTTCCCGGAATATCTTATAACTTTCCTTTCCTTTAAAGGTTGAAGGTCAATGGGCTCTCACACGTGTCACGTGTCGTGTGATTGTTGAACTTGTCACAGCTAATGGCCATCTCTCCGTGAAACCTCCAGTTTTCGGAGCACTCATTAGCAAAGGAGAAAGCAAAAATTGCGCGTTGGGTTTTTCGGGTAAAATATTCGAGTTCTTGAGAGTATTGCGTCGTGTTCATCGTAAAATGACGTCACTTGACGCCACACCTTCGGTTTGGTGCCAAAAAAGTGTCACGATAAGTCAGCAGTTTTAGCACATTAGATACACCTGTCCAGACGATTTAGTGGCTACGATCGCTTCAGTGACGTCATGGAAGGAGCTATAGACCGTATCTCGCATCCGGAAAACATTAATTTTATTCTTAAGCCGAGTTTAGACTTGCAAGAAAAGTCGTGCAAGTTGCATTACATTGCGAGGCCGTTAAGCCAACGAGTATGTAGTGGTCACAGAGCGCCGCAATGTAATGCAACTTGCACGATTTTTCTTGCAAGTCTAAACTCGGCTTTAGACATGCAGTTATTTTTTTGAACCATTACAATTTTTTTTTATTTGACTGGATGGAAAACGAGCAAATGGGTCTCCTGATGGTAAGAGATAACCACTGCCCATAAACATCTGCAACACCAGGGGTATTGCAGACGCGTTGCCAACCTAGAGGCCTAAGATGGGATGCCTCACGTGCCAGTAATTTCACCGGCTTTCTTACTCTCCACGCCGAAACACAACAGCTCAAATCTGAAAATCTGATGCCATATTAGATATAAGTGCTGAGCTGCTAAACCTAACTGCGATAATGTTATTATTCCATAATGTTATGTTTCTATCTTTTCAAAAGACCTGTCGAACTATGTGCCACACGTTAATGCGAGTTAAAAATATATTTGTTTTTCAATATCTGTTACGTGTATGGAGTGCCCCCCCCCCCCTATAAATATTTATTTTTGTAATTTAACTACAAAACTAAATAGCAGCTTTGACAAGACATCTGTACTCCAAATTTCATTGATAATCTTGTAGTTTTCGAGTAAAATGCCTGTGACATACGGACGGACAGACAGACAGACGGACTTGACGAAACTATAAGGGTTCCGTTTTTGCCATTTTGGCTCCGGAACCCTAAAAAAATCCTGACGCTGTTTCAACACAACAAATAACTTCAAATAATATACATTATTTAAATATACTTACACAAAACCTTGTGGTAAAGGTGATAAAAGTCAGATAATCTTTGTTGTTCGATCCAATAGAAAATTTCGATATACCTAGTTCTATCTAAGATGTAAGTAGTTACGAAATTACGATTTTTTTACAAGATTTCGTGACGTTTTCCTGACGTCAATAAATTTTGGATGTTTAATACAGTTTAATGTTTTATGATCTCGTCCTTAGTGTTAATACCTAATTTCTTGACAAAATGATTTCTTTTCAATTTCATGACGGGACAACTTTTTGAGAAATATTCATAAGTTTTTGTGTTAGGTACTTGTGGGTAAATTAACTAGATACTGCAGGCTTTTTCCTCCACCCACCAGATTATATAGCTAGGTGCCTAAGCGAGCAAAATATAGATCTTCACCTTTTATAATTTCGCCTGAAAAGTTTTCAGAATCATCGTCATATATTTTTTTTCACTAGGAAAGTATAAACAACGCCCGTGGAAATAAAACATCTTCGTGATCCGGGTTTTAGCTTCGGCGCAAAAGAAAGCAAAATATCCCTATTTCTTAATGAGACTCAAAAAAACTGAATTTAATAATATACCTATGTATGTGTAGAAAAAGTCTATCGACCGTCACGTGTAATTTGACAAGGTTCTAACCAGGGTTGCCAACCATAAAAAACATCCCTCGTATACTATGCAGCTAAGAATCTCGTATTTTGGCTTTCTAACCTCGTACCTACATTTATTATTATGCATCTAAAACGTGCTATTAAACGAAAATTAAGGCATATTAAACTATGGGATTTAGTACTTTTTACTCTATGAACTAAACTATGGCAAGTTTCCTACAAAATAAAACATCACTGTATCTCAAAAAATCTTTCCTCAAGACTCAAAACTCAAGTAAAATCACAAAAAAACTTTTGTCTATATTATTACGAAACTTTGCAAATAATGGTAGTGCAAAATGTTCATATGGCCATATTAACAAAATCTCGTACATAATTGTACGAGGTTCATAGTTTCCTCGTACCTCGTAGAGGCCCGTGGGCCACAAATCTCGTATTTGGGCGTTTCCAAAAAAAAGCGCATGAGTTAGAACCAGGGTTGCCAACCGTACGAGGTTCCTTGTACAAATGGGCGTTTTCAGAAAAAAGTGTACCTACCTACCTTTTCCTTTTTTTTTTTAATTTTGGAAAAGATATGGTTTTTCCTACTCAGAATCAAGAGCCCAATCGATTGCGATAGTTTAAAAAAATGTTCCCAAAAACAAGTCAGTTTTGCGACGTTTTTTTCATACACTTAGTAGCGTGACAAAACTGACTTATAAAATTTTGTATGAAAAATTGGGGACATTTTTTGGAATCGATCGTGCTCTTGATTCTGAGTAGGAAAACCCATATTTATTCCAAAAATTAAAAAAAAGGAAAGGGTAGGTAGGTACACTTTTTTCTGAAAACGCCCATTTGTGCAAGGAACCTCGTACGGTTGGCAACCCTGGTTCTAACTCATTCTAATACACACGAAACTGCTTAAAATGCGTAAATCGAACAAGGGTGAAC